>NW_022045674.1:0-43938 GCF_003285905.1 Drosophila hydei | reverse complement strand
TTACTGATTGATCGACTGACTGACTGATTGATTGTTTTGCCCGCGCTGACTGTTTGAATGAAATTTGGTAAGAACTAGATGAGATTGATTCATGGATTGATAGAACATTTGATCAATATAGTCGATGACTGACTGCTTGATTAGCAGCCAGATTGACTACTTAAATTATTGACTATATGCTTGGTTGATTGATTGATTAGCTTACTGACTATGCGTTTTTTTCTGAATGATTGACTGCGTCACTGTTTGATTGAGCCAAACATCATTCGATAAAATCACGCAATGCAACTTCTACAACCAAGTTGAGTTACCCGTTTTTGGGTTAGGGTATTCGAAAGCGTTTATCAGCAAATGACATCTAATGAGTGTTAGACAACGTCTCTTCAGGTGTGAGTCGTCGTCGCAAACGCAGTCCGCAGTGCGCAGTCGCTGAGACGCCGTCGCACCTTGAAGCTGGGCAATTGAAACAGGTTAACCTGTTGCCAAATATTGTCGTCGCACGGCCCAAGCCGATGAGATTTATGCGAAGGCCGCTGCTTAGAAAGTCGTCTGAGATGACTCAAATCAAGCGCGAGAGAGCGAGCGAGATGCGCGTTTAGTAAAGTACTAAAAGCCAAACTCCTGACGACTATTTAACGCTTTTATGATGTGGCTGCAGCAGTTGGCCAAAGTGGTGCATGAATCACTTGGCCAAGTGAAATGTGCAGCCAGGCCAAAGGCGGAAATGAATTGCGCTACCGAAGCGCTGAATCAGCAGCAGCAGCAGCAACAATTCCAGCTCTGATGGGCGATTGATAAGCTGAGCCAACGTGAGTGTGGGGCAGCGCAGGCAATGAGAGGGAGTAGCTGAAGCTCAGATTGAGAGCTGCGTCTAAGCCAACAAAAGTCGCGGGTGGTGGCCAAAACGCAGCACGCAGCAAGACGCTGCAACAGATTTGGCCAACTTGTATCTCCCTCTCGCTCTCTGTGTGTGATTGCAGAAGTCAAACTGCGCCAGTTGTCGTCCTTTTTGCGGGTAGGTGGAAACAGTTTAGTTTTAATACTAAAGCGGCAGCAACACAGCAGCAGCAGCAGCAGCAGGAAGCGGCTCAGTGGCGAGCGGAACGCGGTTAGCTGGAAAACCACACGTGCCTCCACAGCGGACCACATGCGGCTGCATCCTGGACAACGCGCACACTCGCCACAGTAGCTGGCCAAGCATTCGTTTCGCATTTGGAAACGCTTTCATTATCCGGCTGCAGCGTGGCGCATCCTGCCGCGTGCAACATTTAAATTTTATTCTTTGCCTTTCGCTTCTTTACTTTTTTTTTTTTGGAAAATTAATGCGGCAATGTTACGGCTTATCAAAACATAGTCAATATTTAATTAACACGAAGCGCAGCGGGTGGCACACTCTTTGGCCCGCATGATTTATGACGCACGGACACCCCGCGCCTGCAATGTGAACACTTTCTGCTGCACTCTTTACTAATTTGTTAAAGGGTCGCTGCACGCGTGGGGCTCACTTGACGCCGACAAAGGCCTTTGGGGTCTGCGAGGGGGTGCGCACCTAATGGTGCCCTTAATGATGTGTATCTAGTGAGAATTTCTCCAGATAATGACAGCAAATACGCAATACGCTGCACAAGACACAAACTCACAGCTGGACTCTGGCCTTTGTGCTAATGTCTTTAACATCTGGCAGCATAATTTGGCCAGGACAAAGTTTAAATCTCCTGTAATTCAGCTCGCATGGTAATCAATTGATGATTTTGTTTGATCAACTGATTTAGATTCAGTTGATTACTTAAGAACTAAAGGGTCTTCCAGTGCCAACTAATTATCAATTAGATCAGTCAATGTTTTAGATGAAACTCAAACTTTCATCAAATAAGAATTTAGTTAGTTTTTAAACAACATTTTCTATAGTAGTTAAAAAAGATATTAATTATATAATATTCTTATCTACAAGAAGAGAAGAAAGTCAAATTCAGCAGCAAAAGTTTTTATTGCTATATTATGATTCGTCCTCGAAAGATTGTTGAGTGTAAGAAATATATAGAAATTATAAGGCGTAGCTCAATCTAAGGTGTGATGCTCATTAGTAAGTTTCAGTACAAATATAATCAACTGGGAATATTTAGAATATTTGTTTCGTTCAGTTATGGCATCTGTGACAAAAGTTATTTATCTGAGTTAAATATTAACTTTTTGTTTATGTGGACGGCAACTGCAGTAAGTTAACTGTCTGAATACAATTTTCACAGATTTGCCAAGGTCGTAGGTATAATAAGATGTCATAAATACATAAGAATGTCAAGTCTCTAGCGTCTTTCAGCTGTAAACTAATTATATTCTTCTCAATTCTTGAACGAAAATGCCTTCCAAATCAGCCAAAGACTAATATATAAGCAATGCTTTGGAACTTGCAATTTGATTGAAGCCAATATGCTCTATGTTACTGGCAGTTGAGCGAGTATTCAAATATTAATTTGCCAACTCGAAAGGGGAAGTATGTAATTTGCATTTGTTGGCAGCCCACGCCCTTAATATTTATCTATTTTCTATTTAAATATTATTTATGTGTCTATAGAGAGAGAGGGAGAGGATGACCCAAGTTGCCGCTGTGCAGTGCAGTTAGCTCACAGAAGCACAGTCGTGTCATGTACATCCATAAATGCATTGGGCAATCATTCAATCATTTGAATAATATAAGCAAACAGCACGTTCTCTCGCTTAACTAATCGCTTGACTTAATTGATGTCTTATACAATAGCAGGTACACAGATATATCTATATATATATATATATATGCATGTATGTAGGTGTGATTCAGCTTTTCAATGTGCTTGAATTGTAGCTGAAATAATGAGAATATTGTGCATAGTAATTAGAATTCATTTATGCATAAGTACCCATAGACGGATCTGAATGGATCTAAGTCAACTTGAAGTATCTTCAAATTGAATACTTCAATATTTCATAGAATAAATTCAATTCTATATATTTTAAGTAGCCTTTGAATACAGCTCTTTCATAGTGTACAAATTTATATATGACAGTTGAGACAGCAATTGGCTTAGAGCTCTCACTATCTCTCACTGCTTTCCTCTCTTTATGTGTCTAAGTCTCTTCTATTCTCTATCTCTTTTTTTGTTTCTATCTCTTTCTCTAGTTTTTTCTCTTTTAATCTATTTCCTTCTCTTTAACAGTCTTCAGTCTCTACTATCTGACACTGGCTGACAATCTCTCTCTCACTCTCTACATCTATCTAGCTCTATCTATCTCAGACTCTCACACACATATATTTGCTTTTTAATATTATTTTATCTCTTCTCTCCCACTCTCTCTCTATATATATATATATATATCTATATATATATATTTCACTCTCTCTCACTGTATCTGTCTATCTTTCTCTCAATCTATCTATCTATCTCCCTCTCTTTCTCATCCATCTCTAATAATACTCTCAATTCCAATTTAAATAGCTTTTAAATTCCATTAGACATCAAAAGATGATAATATATATGATATATATTTCTAAAAAATCGTATTCAATGCACAACACTTACTTTCAATCAAACCTCGACTTGCGTCACATGCTGCAAGTGTTTGCCAGATGCTGCCAAGCAAATACCAAACAGAAAGAAAAACAATTCAAGGTGGATTTTACATTGTATAAATATGTTTATTTATTTACTTATTGTTTTTTCTGTCTTTACCACAAAAATGCCAAAATAAAACAAAAATTCATTATACATATTAAAACATTAATATAAAATATTATTATTATTATGCATTATTCATTATTATTATTTAGTTTTATTTGCACGCCAGCGATGCCAGCGCTGCCCTCTTTGTGGGCGTGGCACGCTGCATGTAATACATATTGCGCATGGTTTCTCGTCTGATTTTTTTTAATTTTCCAAACTTTCTTCTTTATTTATTTTTTATAAATAGCAAAACATTTACAATCTTATTGCAAAGAAAATATTTTTAAGTGAAACTTTTTGTTGCTTTAATTTTTTATTTTTTGAATTTTTTATTAATAAACTTAATAAAACAATGCATATATATCATTATATAGTTTAATAGTTTTTTTTTATTATTATTTATTTTATTATTATAAATTTTATGTAATACATTTTTAACGTGTTTGCGATTTTAAAATAAAAAATACTTAAAATTTATGAATTTGTTTTTGTTTTTGTTTTTTTTTTTGTTTTGTTTTTATTATTATTATTAAATTGTAATTAATTGTATTATTAATAAGAATAGCGAGAGAATCGCACAAGTTCCGAGTTATAAGGCAAGAGAATTGCAGCTGTGATTGCATATTGATTGATTGATTAATTGATTGATTGATTGATTGATGCATGGATTGATATGGATATGTTGCAAGAGTTGTTGCTTTGCTATAGGCTGGGCGAAAGCGCAAAAAGCTCGAGCTTAATTGTGCTTTCCATAGGCAAAGCAAAGCTATTGCAATGTTGCTGAGGCATGCTGCATGTTGCATGTTGCATGTATTGCTTGTGGCATGTGACATGTTGCTTGCTGTTTTATTTGTTGTACGCACGCCCACAGGTGTTCATGTGTAAGTTTCTGCAAAGATTATTGTAAATTGTTGTTGTTGTTGTTGCTGCTGTTGTTGTTGTTGTTGGTGTTGTTGGTGTTGTTGTTGTAGCTGTTGCTGCTGCGCCTGCGCAACATTTTGGGTGGGCGTGGCAGAACCAATTAATTCTTAAATATTTAAGAGAAGAACAAAAAACAGCCAAACCAAAAGCGAATTATCGATTACCAACACCCGATTGCATTCCGATGTTTATCGATGCAGATGCGAATGTTGCTGCTGCCGCCGCTGTCGCTGCTGCTGCTGCTGTTGCTGCTGCATCAAAGTGGTAAGCTGAGTGTATATGTGTGTGCAGGTGTGCGTGTGTGCATGTGTGCTTGTGTGTGTGCGGTGCATGAGGGTGGGTCGGTGGGCGTTGGTGCTTGCTGTTGTTGCTTTCGAGCTGCTGTTTACCGTTTACCGATCACCGATTACCAGCAGCTATCGATAACTCTATGTGTATGACAGTTGCCCAAAAAGTTTCCATTTCTTTGCTTTAATTAATATTTTGTAATATTGCGTGCATTTGCTGTTGTTTGCTGTTTGTTGTTGGTGCTGCGGTGCTTAGATATCTGATGTTGTTTTCTTTTGTTTTTTATATATATATTTTATATTGCTGTGTATTGTTGTTTTTTTTCTTTTATATATATTGTATTTATGATAATTTTAGCTTATCGCCAAACACACTGACTACATCTACAAATAGAAGAGAAAATAGAGAAAACACATAAAAGGTGATGTAGTAGAGACGTGTTGTGATAAATAGTCGAAATATGCATGAATATATATATATAGATATAGATATTATATATACATATAGATATTATATATACATATAGATATTATATATACATACATATATATATATATATCTTTTTGTGTGTATATCCATATCTTATCCAATAATCAAGCCGAATATATTTTCTTGTGCGTACAGGTGTTATATGTGTGCGTATGTGTTAGCTTTTTGTGATACATAAAACTAAAGGTTAGATATATATTTGTGGATATTATATATAAATTTAGAGGCATATATTTATATATAAATATATTGCCTATAATTAGGAACTAGTCTTTGATATCTTCAGCTCTATAGAATAGTATAGATACTCGATCACATATGTCTATCTCTATATACTACTGACTAGCTTTGAGACTTATATTACATATAGCTCAAACATAAGATAAATTCTTTAGAAGGTTAAATATATACATAGAGTTTACTGCAGAGTTTACTGAATATAGTTCTGGAGTGAGCCCTATATCTAACAGTCTGAGGTAAACAGATATATATTCTATATATTCAATTTATACTGTATATTCTATATATTCTATATATTCTTTATATTCAAAATACTCCATATACTCTATATCCACAAACTATAACAGTCACGTTCATTTCAATTATCTATTGTAGTCAATCGAATAACGGAACATTTCACTCAGGTTTATAGACGGCTTCCTTAATAAAAGCGGATTCCTAGGAATGACTAAAGACTTTACTAAGAAAACATAATTTAATTGTAGCTTATCAAAGTGCCTAGTAAATACCTTGACACTAATATTAATATCTTGACTACAATTAAAATGCAACTTTAAAGACTGGGAATCCGTTGATTCCTGGTAAACTTATCAATGTGGTTTTTTGGTGAGGTGCAAATTTCTTTGTATCAAGTCATAAGTTATACAAAACTTGGAAAAGATAACAAACAAATAAGACTTCCTTATATATTGGACAGGTAAAGCTAACCAACACCAAGAATATTTTGATTTGTAGTTTTTTCATGCAAGCCAATTCAAGTAGCAGCTATGCCTATGTGGGTGTGTGTGCTTATGTACATTTATGTTTAAATATTTATACTAAATAGAATATAGACTATATATAGATGTGTGTTTGTGTGTGTGTATTGTGTGTAGAACTCACCTGTGCTGACGCAGATTATCACGTTGCTTGAAGTACTTGCCGCAGACCTCACAGGAATATGTTATCTCTGGGGATTTGTGCGTGCGCTCGTGTATCATCAGATTGTAGGGCTTGGTGAAACGCCGCTGGCAATACTTGCAAATGAACTCACACTTTGGACGCATCTTGCGACGGAAATCCGACCGGCAGTCATCGTTGTCGATTCGCATTACAGCAAACATTTTGACAGACGATATATTTTCCCCTCTTTTCGTTGATTTTTTTCCTCTTTTTGTTTTTGCCTACGTGCGACGCGCGCGCGCTCAGTGCTCGCACAATCAGTGGGTGAAGTTTTTCGTTGAGTTGGCGTCGCTGCCGACGACACACACTCACTCTCTGCTGTCTGCTCTCTGGCACTCGGTCTCTCTTTGTCGCACACTCACACACACAGTGTCTCTCTCTCTCTCTCTCTCTCGCTCTCGCTCTGTCTTTCTGTGTGCTCGATCTCTTGCACTCAGTGTTCGCGCTGAGTGGGGTTGCGTTTGGAAAGCTTTGAGCTTTGCTCTGTGTGCAATGAGCGCAATGCTTGACGCTGTTAACGGTACTCAAAGCGTAATCGCTATCTCTATTGCTATGGCAGATAACAGTTATTTGCTGTATGTGTGGCAATGCTTTTTCTTTTCTTTTCCTCTTTAAGTTCGCTTTTTTCTTCTTTCTTTGTCAACTGTCACACGCTCGCTGCTCGTTGGCTGTTGGCGTTGTTGTGATTTCTCCGTGTGCTAGCTTCGTTGTTGTTGTAGGCGTATTGGGTGGGCCGTGTTTCCAGCTGCCGTTGCCTTTTAGTTTATGGCGCACTTTAAGGCAAACACCTAAAAATACAGACAGAGAGGGAGAGAGAGAGAAAAGAAACAAAGTTAAATAAAGTTAGCAACGCCTGCGACATCTTTTATGTGCCAATAAATTTGAGCAAAAATACCACGACAAAAACAACAACAAAACATCTCGACAACAACAAGTTGTCAACTTAAATCACGCAACATGAAATTGAAAATGACTCATTAAAGCCTCCTCAGCCGCTAGCCCCCATACGCAACTGGAACTCGAACTTGGTGTTGACATTTACAAATCACCAGCCGCCCAGCTTCAGTTGCTAACCTTCGCTTATAATTTGTCTTAAACGACAACTCTGACTTGCTTTCTGCTTCTACTGCCTCTTATTTTTTGCCAGCCCCCAGTCAACAGCTGCCGTATTTTTGTTGTCAACTGTACTTCCGCAACACAATTGTTCAATTAGTCGCCCGCGCAAACTTGATATTAAAATACGAAATCCATAAATAGTTACAGCTTGACCTAAATTCAGCCGAACAGCTCGAGGATAAGCTATTTAGCTCACATACAAGTTTTTTAACACTTCAATAAAATTTGTCTTAATATGTTTTTATTTGTTATTTATAAACTTTAAGTGACATGTGCTGAAGCGGTACAAAGCTCCTTATTCCTAACTCAATTTATAACTAAATATTCTTTGAACAAATGAATCTAGCCATTATAATGAGCTGTAGTGTGAGGATTATTACTATTTCTGCTTTAAAACACATATACAGTCAAAATAAGACCACACACTTATTTTAAAGATCGTAGATACTCTAACAACTGAGTTCGCATAGGTAAAATAGGTATAAGCAATCAGTAAGATGGTAAAAACTCAAAGTCAATACGTTTCTATGTGAAATATTCATTAATTAATTGAATTTTAACACTTATATATGAAATATTTTTTTTTATATCATCATTCATATATTTTCATATATGTGATTTATGTTTTCAGTACCTTTCCCAAATGCTATATTTAAAGATTTGTGCAGAAAAGTGTTTTAACTGTTATAAGACGACCACAAACCAAATTTCAAGTTCGTAGCTCTGCTAACAGCTGAGTTCATATAGGTCTAACAGACTTAAACAAATATAAAAACATTAAAATCCCATTTGCCATTTATAAACATATATCCAATATATATACGTCCATATGCTAGCCTTCATTCATGCCAGTTTAGTTAGATTAAAGTAGTTTTTGCAGACTCACTTAAGAATACCGTATGATCTATGATATTTATACGGCTGCAATTGTCTAGATTTATGCATTGAAATGCATTAACTGCACTATGAAGAGCATGTATGAAAATGTAATGATCATAGCTGCACTAACGGCCCAGTTCACATAGGCCAAGAGTTGCCGTCTATGGTTATGAGAGCTATAAAGAAGCTGAAAGGCGTCACAAATTCACTCGGAGTGGTGTTTATGCCTTTACGACGTCACCTTGCCGCATTCAGTTGCCATATTTTAGTCGCTTCATTAAAGTGGCGCTGTAACAAGTTTATTTTTAATTGGCGCCTGGGCCGAAACAGCGCCTAAAATTTATGCCCGCTTTTTTGGATATATCCAACGGATCTGAATGTGTGCTTCTTCTTTTTTGGGATCCTGTGCGGTAGTTAACAACTGTTATTTTTTATGTAATTTTATTTTTGTCATTTCGGCGCCGCTGGATAACATTTCTTTTTCGTTTTTTTTTTTTTGGATATATGCATATGAATCTGTATATAAATACGCGTCAGTCCCTTAATGTTATGCCATACATTCTTGGGGCTTTTTGGAATGGGAATGGGAATGGGAATTCGGATTCGGATTCGAAGATCTCTGTGCAAACAAAAGCCTGCGCTGACTGGTAGCGACAACGTCTCTCGGCAAGCCCCGATTTCGATATTTATATGAGTTTTATTTTTTGTGTGTTTCTTTGAGCTGGCTCGCAGCTCGCAGCTCGCAGCTGGAGTTTGCCAGCAAGAGGAAGACAAATAAAGAGTCTTTGGTGCTTTTTGGGGCTTTGGGGGCCAAAACGTTGACAACAAAAGGCAAAAGTCACAGCGGGTGCTGCACCAGACGCAGACGCTACGTAGTTATTGTCATTATAACATTAATGCCCACTAAACATATTCAAATTATAACACTGACGTTCAGGTCGCTGATCGCCAGCTCTTAGAACGAGAGAGACAACGAGAAAGAGAGAGCGGGTTGGTGGGAGAGGTAGAGTCGTAGTCCAAGTCCATGTTAATTTGTGTACACAATGTGGCGTCACATTGGCATTTTAACGCCGTTAATCATGCGACACAGGGCGCCTGCATAAGGCCATGG
Organism: Drosophila hydei; assembly: GCF_003285905.1. Lineage (NCBI taxonomy): Eukaryota > Metazoa > Arthropoda > Insecta > Diptera > Drosophilidae > Drosophila > Drosophila hydei. Next base: position 34,257 of record NW_022045674.1, on the reverse strand, counting down.
GATTCGTTGTGGATGCGCCGGAGGAGGCTGCATGTGTCTGTCTCTCTGTCTGTCTGTCTGTCTGTTGAGCTCGCTCTGGCCTTTGGCTATGCTTTTGGCTCTTTGCCTTTCGGCCGTGCTTTTGTCGACGGCATTTGGCGTGGGCCTAACTGGAGCAGCATTAGCCACGGCTTACGACTGCGCCTAAGCACTTTATTTAACTTGACAGATGAGCCAGCCAGATGAATGCGTAAAATAAAGAACAGCCAGAAGAAGAAGAAGAGCAAGTGTTACAGCTTATTTATTGGAAAGCCATTAAGTGAGACTTACTCAATGAATGTGAACTACTTTCGGAAGAGATAAAAGAAATACTTAAAGCAAAGCGGAGATTTTGTCAGCCCATGATCGGCTTACTATAATCAATAAAGAACTATTAATTTTAATCATAAATGTTATTATATTAGTAATAACATTCGAACTTCATTTGCATACATTTTTAGAGCAGTTAAAAATATTTGAATATTTTTTTTATACTTTTTTGAGTCTTGTTTATGTTATTTTATATAATATGGATTTGTTATAAATTAAGAAGATTTTCAATTTATTTCACTTTCTTTCTGACTCTCTGAAGGCCTTAGCAAAATATCTTTCTGAAGGAATTGGAATGTTTTTTAATAGAAATAGCTTAGTTTTTGTCAAACTGAAATATCAACCAGACATTCAGTTCGACTGCTAAGCGACTAATTGTTCTAGTTTTTTGTTATTCAAGCAAGGAATATAATTATTTTGTGAACCAGAAATCGAGTAGAATTAAAAGAAATATTTTATCACAGATTTAAAACCTGCTCGGCTATAAATGTACAGAACTAACTGTTTATAAATAAATCAAGCCGGATTAATCTAGTTTATCAAAAGTGCATAAACAAAGCAGAAACAACTTTAAGTAGCTAATTTCACGAAATTTCAGAAGCAGAAACAACAACAATTATTTCAAGGTGAAAACAGAATTTAACAAAGAATTTAATAAAATTTGATGTGACATTAAAAACAAATTCTAATAATATTTGAATAGCAATAAATTATTGCATAAAAAATCACAAATTTGACACTGCATACGCCTCAGATCGATAGCAATATACTTCATAAAAATGCCAATACATAAATATTATGCTAGATTCTTCTCTCTATATCTACTGTGTTTGCATAATCCATTGGCTGTTTGCCAACTGTTGTCGTTTGACGCTTGATATTCTAAGCAAAGCCGCTTAGCATTAGCTCAAGCACAGTCAACAGACCACACACACGCGCGCACACATAAGCGCTTAAGCAGACATTGAAACTGGCCAAAATATTGTATAATAAAGTGTTGTACAAGATGCAGTTAATCCCATTAATCCGCACTGAAAATAATTAGTGTTTTGTACACACAGCACAACGAGACGTCCAAGGCGCGCAGAGAGTCGAAATATATATATGTGTGCGTGTGTGTGTTTGTGTGTATAGTAAAAGATCAAGACTCAGCGTGAAACTCAGACTTCAGATGTTAAAGTGAAGATGCAGCAGCTTGTGAAGGGCATGCGAAAGGCGTTAATGCTGCGTGAAATTAGATTTGCACCAAAAATGGCAACAAACAGACAGTGAGAGAGAGATAAAGAATCTGTATCTAAATCGTTTGGCAAGTGTGTGTGCGTGTGTGCGAGGGTGTGTGTGCGCCAGCGCCTTTCCACGAAGCCAAAATCCGAAAAGTTACAGTTTAACACCCCAGCCCAGCGATAATGTGTAGCGGTACACGCCGATAAGGCTGCCAGGACCTAAAAAACTAAAAGAAGAAGAAGAAAGACAGCCAGACAGACAGCAGAGTGACACACACGTCGCACACTGTTAAGGGCCAGCGTAGCTGACATGGCCAAAAGCGATTACCACACTTACCAATGTGGCCCTTTTCTTGTTCTTCTTCGTCTTTTGGAGGCGGACAAGGTGAGTTGGCAAGGTGTCATTAAAAATTACATTCCGAAAATGTGGAAAAAATGACAATAAGCCGCACGGCTCAGGCCATATAAAAAATGTAAAGGACAAAGGCACCGAAACGATTTGATACGAATCTAATTGTGCTAATGGCGCAGAATTCTTAAGAAAAATAAAACCCCAGCCACACAACAACAACAGAGACAACAACAATTAGGCACCGCGCTTCAAGTAGTCCACAGAATGAGAGAACAATGCAAGGGTGCGGGGCGCGCGAAACTGGACACAACTGAAACTCAAGAGAGGGAGACAACACCTACGACCACAAAAGGATCCTTCGAGTATTGACCGAAAGACAAATGTCTGGCTATTTTTTCCTGTGGGAAAACACGCACGGCGTCAAATGTGAACTAGATGCGCTCAGATGTTGCGTGATCAGTTATGACAGACAGTTGTTGTTGTTGTGCAGCGTGTGTAACAGCCGCAGTCTTAGGCACCCACGCAAAGGTGCAAAATGTCTGCTAGATCGTACGTTTAACTAATTTGTGCCTAATTGATGGAACGCAGCGTGTGGTCCCTAAAAAGGACGAGGTCACTCACTCCCAGACACTTCCTGCTGAGCACAATTGTACCTATGTACAGATACATAGACAGATATATTTATATATATATATACAATTATATAAATAGCAAAAATGAGTTTTGTAAGATTTGGCGACTCATCGAGCTAAGCTTTATGAAAACGCTAAGCATTGTGCGTGAGTCAGAGCTTAGTTTAAGCCAAAATCATTTGATGATCTGTGGCAACAAGTCATTTGCGGTTGTGAGTCGCATTGTCTATGTGTATGATAGGTTTGGCAAGTTTTATTAACCTCGCACAGACCTTGATCGTTTTTAAGAAGTCGGCCAAGTAGTGCTGACTCATGGACTTACAACTGAAGCTGAGCTGAGGCCACATAAGCTCATGTTGAAAAAATGCCGTCGGCAAATGATCAAAATCATGATAGCTTAAGAGAAACCAGCTCGAATCAAGCTGTATATACATTTTTACAATTGTTATATTTAAACTATATGCATACAATAAAACCCTCTAATTAATATACCAAATTAATGTCCGTTTAAATAGAAAACGTAAGTTTTTAATATAACCTTTGCTGATTGCTTTGATTTGAAGCTGTAATGAAATGTGTCCAATTGGCTAATTAGAAGTTCTGTTATGTTCGCCATTTTGTAATAGTTTAATGCGCAGGCGAAAAAAGCTTAACGCACGCCATTGACAAGCCATTTCTTTCAACTCTCACGCTCTTGCACACGCAAAGACACTCACACACACTCGCATACGCATCGAACGGCTCTCACGCATATTTGGCTTGAGCCAATGAAAGCGCGTAAAACTGGTAGCCAAGCAAACACATACACAACAACAACAGCAAGAGAATAAAGAGAAGAGAACAGAACAGAAATAACATAAGCGCCAATGCTGCCTACTGGCTACTGTGCGACGCCGCCGCCTAGGTGCAGCCGAATCGAAGCGACGCTGACTGCGCAGCCAGGGCCATAGCAATGGCGACGCTTGCGTAACTGCGCAGTCGTATAGACAAAACTTACCCAATGGGAAATGCGACAAAATGTTGGTAGCTGCTGCTGCTAATCACTGGAATTAACGCGACGACAACGATTGGCCACTGGCGTCAGGGAACGAATGAATTAAAGTCACGTAGCTCAACGGCTTATTATGTATATATATGTGTGTATATATGGAATCACAAAGTAGATCGTTATTATTATGATAATTATTTTATTTAATTTTATGTTGCTTCTTGCTTTTTGCTTGGTAGGTACACGCGAAGGAACTGAGGAACTACGCACGCTTGCGCGGCACAAAGTTGAATGAATGAATGCTACTAATAACTGAAAGAAATAGTAGTCAACTCTGCTGCCGAGAGCTGCTGCTGCTGCTAGCGTCGCTGCTGCCAAGTTGAGGAAGCGGCGACGACGCAGTCAAGACCAAAAGACCGAGGCGTTTCGATGTGTGTCTCTGTATGCGTGTGTGTGTGTCTTGAGTGCGGCTCAATACAGTAGTGAATGTGGATGTGTATGTAAATGTGTGTGCGTATATGTATATGTGTGTGTGAGTCATCGGACTACTGTAGTGCCACAGCAACAGCAGCAGCCACGCCAGCAGCAGCAGCAGCTCTGCCTAGCTCTTCTTTCTAACTGGTCAAGCCGAACGTTAAAGCCGAAGCCGAAGACGCATTCGTGGCACGAAGGAGAAGCTCAAGACCAGAAGCCGAAGCAAGTTCTTATAAGCTTCGGCTACTGCGCATGCGCAAGACAAGTAGCGCTTAAAGCGCACTTGCTCTCACTCTCTGTCTCTGTCTATCTACCACACAGTCTATGCGAGTTTTGTATGCTGTAGTTGTTGTTGTTGTTCGTTTTCTTCTTTTTCTTCATATCGTTTTTGCTGCTGCGTAACTGCGGTAGCTTTTAACAGTAGCCACAAAATGGCAACGTCTAACAAAATGGCGTCTGCTTACCTTTTAGTCCGTAAAACCAAATGCAAATGTGTATTTGCAAGCGAAGAAACAAAATTTGATTGCAGTTCTGTTCACCTTTTCGAATTTCGTTCACTTTTGTAATTTGCCAGACGGCGACGGGGCTTACACGATTCAAAGCTTATAAGCTCAGAAAGCTCGCACAGCTCGACTGCTAATATTATTAATAAAATATATTTCACTTCCGAACGCTTCTGTGCGCGAGAGTCAACTGCAAAGTTACGATCGAAACTTCAGCTTGATGGGTTTAACAGCTGCCTGTGTTGAAACAGTTGAGCGGCGCAACAACAACAACAAGAGCATAAAACAGCTTCTGCTGCTGCTGCTGCTTCTGCTGGTGGTGGTGCTGCTTGCTGTTCGCTGCTTGCATTCAATTGTCTCTGCACTGTCTCGCTCTAGCACAATTGAGCGCAAAAACGAGTTTGAGTGAGCGCACCGTGCTCTGATTGGATGAGAGCGCGGAGTGACACTGTATGCGTGTGCCCCTGTGAGTGTGTGTGTGTATCCGAGAGCAAAGCAGGTGAGTTAAGTTTTTTTGGTGAGCGCTACGCTGGGGCGTTACGTGCGTGCGTGCTGGCCTGTTAATTAAGCCTAAATGCGCCCACGTTCACCAGAAAAACTTACGTTTTAATTAAGAGCGTGCGCAAACACACAAATTATATGCCAAAGAGCAGTAGCAGTAGCCCCAAAAAGCGCTCTCTTTCCTTTCTTCTATCTCGCTCTGGCTTGAGCTCTACTATATACTCTTACGTAGTTCCATCTCTGTTATGCAGCTGTCGGCTGTCATCTAGCTGCTGTGCAACGCAACCAACTTTCTTTTACACACACACACACACTTGCACACTCACACACACACACAGGCAAACGTATGCTCAGTTGTTAAGTGGGCGTTGCCTTGTGGCGCTTTTGGGCGGCCAATGGCAGCAGCGTTTGCGTCGCTGCTGGCGCTCAACTGTCAGTTGCCTGCCCTTAACCCGTTTCTCGGCTATCTCTCGCTCGCATGCGTCAGTGTGTGCATGTGCGTGTGACTTTGTGTGTATGCGTGAGTGCTGAAAACCAGTGGCAGAGCAGCAAGCAGCCGTATTACGCATACGCCGCATTGACTGCGCTGCCAACTTTGTTAACTGTTGCGGCTCCATTTTGTATGCGTGTGTGTGTCTGCCTGTGTGTGTATACCTCCATGGGAAACTCTTGAAATGCGTTTTTCTTTAACCGCTGTCGCTGTGTGGCCTCTTTGTGCCCCGCAAACAACAAATAACATGAAGAAATACAAGAAAGAAGAAAAAATACCAAAATACATTTTGTAATGCGCCGCAAAAGGGCCGACCTCATATTTATTGTCTGTTTATCTCTTGCTTTCGGCCTGCTCTAACTGATTGCCTTTCATTTTCTGCGCCTCATCTTCTGCTGATGCCGCTGCTGCTGCTGAATGAAACAAACGCTCCATTCACAAATATTCACAAAAACAACAACAAAAGCCCAGCAACAAAAAGATCAAATAAAATATATACAAAAAATTCGTTAATTTTACATAACTCTGCGCCTTTTGTGATTTTAATTAAGTGGCCCCAAAAAGGATTGCCTCTTCTTATTGTCTTTTTTTCTCCCCCGTTTGCCAGCCGCTGGATTTTTTAATTAAGTTTTCGCTTTGCGAAGCTGGCGAATTGACATGAAGCATCAATAAAGTTTAAAAACAAGCGAAGAAGAAGAGAATGCTCAAATTGCTTCTCCTTGTGAGGCGCAGCACAGCTGAGACTTTGCCATATTTAAGGCAGCGTTTCCGAAACTCAACTTCAATTCGATTTTGATGGCTTCATTCCGCATTTTTGGCTCCGCATTTGCATATTTCCAATCAGCCGATACCCAAATTGATTTTCTCGCTTGCCATGTGGCAATGCCTTATGTAGCTGCCCCTGCAAGTACATAACCGACTTTATATTGACAGCTGTTGAAATTTAAAGTGCATAAACAAACAATTAAGCCGAAGGATCGGACAGAGACTCAGACCTGTGGCAAAAGCCCATAGAAAGTTTCTCTTTAAAGTTGTAATGAATTCAGCAATGAAAACAAAAGATTTGCTTATATGAAAACTACATTTCAGAACTTTATTCTTACACCAAATATATGATGAAATGTCTCTTTCGCCTTTACTGAATACATATAACAAAATCAATAACTCTACTAAATCATTTCTCTTTAGCATATAGAAAATACGATTTTATATACAAAAGTTTTGTTTAAGGCATTATTGAGCCTTAAAATAACTAATGAATATAAATTTTATTATTATTTATTTATATCTTTTGTGCTTCAGAGCAGCAGAAGCAAGTAAATAAAATTGGATATTTTTGTGTGAAGTTGAATTCGATTCATATTAAGATCCAGATGAAAATGAGGTTTTGACTTTGCTGAAAAGCAATTGCGACGGAAAAGCTGTAAGCTGAGTGCTGGATCACTAAGGACATTGCATTGCATTGCTAGAGCACAAAGAAGGACTGAACCTTGAAGGTTAATACAGGATAAAGACCAAGCTCAGTGCCACAGTGACAGGCCCAAGAAAGATTGAGCGACAGAGCTGACTGACGCTAAATAAAGCATTTTGGACTACTGCTAAAATAAGGTTTTTAATTAATATTGTAGAAATATTTGTATTATTATCATTAGTCATATTACAAATGAATATGATATGACATACACTAACCAAACTATTTTCAAGTAGCACTGACAGCTAAAGACCTTTAGCCAAGAGAGTAGTATATGCATAAGCTGGCCTGGCAGTCGAACCCGGATGCTCGTGCTAAGACAATTTATGCAATTTACAATTTATGGTAGCCATAAGTAGAGCACGGCGCGCAATCTAAACTATTGTCATTTAGAATAAATGCAGTACGGAATAATTCAGGTCGAGTCTTGTTACTATTTGCGTGACTAACTCCAGGCAATCTCTCTCTAAGCACAATTTAGGAACATACATGCTTTATGCTAATGAACTAAAAGTATATATATTAGAGTATATATAGAAATTGAGCAATGTGCTACAAAAAAATGTTACCTGTGCAAAGAGTGAACGAAAAAACCGAGTAGAAAAACCTAAATAAACTCAAACAGAGCAACGTAACTCAGCTGTGAACTTTGCTAACAAGCTGTGATTCATCTTGAAATAGGCCTAAGCTGAGACATGTGTGTGTGTGTGTGTGTGTGTGTGTGTCAGCTGTGTTTCGCTTTCTCGGCGTCTAGGTGCCACCGATTGCCACTTAACTTTTGCCACACACTTTGCCCGCCAGGTTTTTATGGCAAATTAATAAGCCACGAAAATTCCAAATAAACCATAAATTTTATTAATATTCTATGTATGACTAAAAACACAATCGCCACACACACACACGCACACACACATTTATTTAAATATGCAGCGAGCTATTCATAAAAAGTATTTTTTTTTGGTTTTGGTTTGGGTTTATTGAATTGTCGCTACAATGACAGCGATTCAGAAAAAGAAGATATATATTAGGCAGAGTGAGAGAGTAGGAAAGAGAGGGGAGGAGACTTAAAAAAACTACCGCACCGCACCCAATTATAATAAAAAACAAACGAAATCGATTTCGAATTCAGAATTGGACGAACAATGGAAAAACCTTTTGCGCTCCTACGGAAGTGACAACAAATTTAAAATTTACGAAATAAAAATTAAAATTAAATAAAACACAATGGACAGACACTGAAACTGGAAACCAGGCGACAACAACAGCAACAACGGCAACAAAATAAAAATAATAATAATAAAAATTAACATACAAACTAAAATGCATACGAAATGTGAAGCGCGCAGAGAGGCTGTGCGACGATCTGTGATCGGCGATCGACGCTCGATAGCGCTTTATGGGCGATAGTTTTTGTTGTTGTTGTTGTTGTTGTTTGCTTGGCCATAGTACGAGTTCATTGAGTTCCGAATTCATTGATGGATCGTATCGCTATAACGGCAGCCAACCAGCCAAAGCTAACTGTTCGTTCCAAAATAGAAACATATATACAATCTGTCAGGTTTGGGCAGGCACAAATTTACGATCGTATATAATTCAAATTTATGCAGATGGATTCACGGCGCAGCTAAGCGAAAATAAATCATGCTTTTTAAGTGCCAGCCAAGCATTTGTTTTGGCCAAACACCTTGAATGGCAGCCTGGCAACTCTGTCACAGAAACAGAAACAGAAACACAAACTACCGTGAGGCAATCATCGCAGCTAACTTTGTCATCCTCCTCGTCAGCAGCAGCAGCAGCAGCAGCAGCTGTTGACAACGTTCCAGTTTTGAAGCCTTCATATATATATGTATATTGTTTCTATATAGTGTATATAGCAACATATCTCTGGGACGCCCACATCTTCTGCTCTTCAGCCTCACATCTGGCTGTTGGCAGCCTTGCCGCCACCCCGCCGCAGCTTCGGCCGTGTTGAAATTTATGCGACCGCATCGCTGCCGTATGAATTTTTAATTTTTCACAAATGTTTTTTATTTTTTTCTCATTCTTTATTTCATTTACTTTGTTGTTGTTTTTTATATTAATTTTGGCAATTAATGAAATTTAATACTTTTGCGCACAGTGCAAACGATTTGCGAGCAGCTTTTGTCAAGTCATCGCCTGCTGCGAGCGCCGTAGCCTGTTTATTATTATATAAAACTAAAAATAAATAAAATAAAGAAAATATAAATAAAATAAAAATAAACTCTAAATAAATAAAAAATATTCAGATGCTTTTAAGAAATTTATAATGAATGAAGAAATAGAAATAGTTTTTTAGGCATTTGAAGCAGATTATAACTATGATGAATTTGCTGACTTTGGCACGTTTTGTTTTAATTGCATTGACTTTTAATGCCTTACAAATAATATAATTTAATTCAATTTATTTTTTATAAAATTAAACTGTATTAGTTGTTGATGATCGGAAGCAAGACTTGGTCGTTTGTATTCCTCTTGAGACTTTTGCGCTTGCTACACGGGAGAAGTTTTCCTCTAGGTATATATAAGTATAAAAAGTCATATGATGATTGCTTATTTATTGTATTTGTGTTTTTTTGCTTGGAATAACTCTAGAGATATAGAGCCTTATATACTTTGGAGTCTTTAACATAGAAAAGTTGTGACTGGGATGAGGGAAGATTATTGAATTTATTGAATATGCCATAAAAAACAGAAGAAACTTTCAAATTAAAAGATTTTGTTTGTTAACTTTTGTTGATATATAGATATAGATATAGATATAGATATAGATATAGATATAGATATAGATATAGATATAGATATAGATATAGATATAGATATAGATATAGATATAGATATAGATATAGATATAGATATAGATATAGATATAGATATAGATATAGATATAGATATAGATATAGATATAGATATAGATATAGATATAGATAAAGTTATAGATATAGATATAGATATAGATATAGATATAGATATAGATATAGATATAGATATAGATGTGGACTTTACTGTTGCTGCTGATCAGGAATACTCATCTAGTTGGGAGTAATAATTATATATCTAACCAAATTCTAGTTGTAGTTGTATCCAAGGTCCAATTGATCCAGCTCCAGCACACTTCAATCGCTATATAAAATACATTCTGTGGGTAATACGAATGATAGGGTTTGTTCGAATGGCCAACAGTTTCATGGTGAGCTGCAGCAAAAGGCGATCCCCCGCATTGCTGGAGCTGAACGATGTTTTGATCTTTTTAGAAAGCTGTGAAAAGAAGATTTACGATCGATTTTCATGTGCTAAGCGCCACATGAACTTCCGTTGATTTAGAGTCGACTCTGGAGAGCAAAGCAAGACACAACTGAGTCGAGCTGAGCTGAGGTGTTGGCTGGGCGTAGGTGTCATCAGCTGCGAGCACCAGCCCCATCCACGGCTACAGCTACAGCTCCATCTCCATTTTCAGTTTAAACAAATTGAATTTAAAATTAATCGTATTTGATATCGCTAACAAAAAAGTTACAGAAAGAGAGAGAGAGAGAGAGACAGAGAGAGAGGGAGGAAAAATGTTTTATTACATTGATTTGCATTTAAATCGATGTTTCGACTGAGATGGGTGTATGGAAAGGGAGAGAGAGCGAGAGAGTGAGAGAGATAGATAGATTCGGGTTGGGATTGCGGCACTGATGATAACGAGCACAGCGAGCGGTCAGAAACGTTGACAAGCTGACAACGCGAACCCAAAGAACCGAAACCCAACCCAATCGAAAATAAACAAATAAAAAAAATCCAGCGAAGAATTCTCAATGAATTTAGTCGAAAAGAGTTTTCTGAATGAATTTTAGATGCATAAATAATACCCCTATGTAGGCCTTGAATGTGGACTAAGAAATGCAATTTGGTGATTTGTAGGTGGTGGCGTCTGTTGCATAGGGTTTGAGCTTAGCCCCAACTCGAGTCGCTATCTGCTTCTTCTGCTTATTTTTTTTTTTTTGGTTTTTACCTTTTGGCTCTCTCGCTGTTGTTGGGCTAAATCACGATTTATGCTCAGCAAATGCTTTTTAGCCAGAGGCTAAAACCAAAAAAAAAAATAAATAAAAAATAAAAGACAAAAAGCTGAACACAAATTTGTTCATTCAACGTAAGGCTGAAGCGGGCAACAGGTTTTCTCTTGTTGTTGCAAAGTTGATCGTGCCAAACAATGAGAAAATGAAACTCATCTCGCGTACTCGCTCTTATCCAGCTGCTTGCCAAGAGCTGCCTCCCACTCCGCAGACACTGAGAGCCGAAGAGATACTCGAGACTGAGATTGAGCCCGAGACCGAGACTGAGACTGAGACTGAGACAGAGACTCAGATTGAGAAACTGTTGTTGCTTTGGCCAAAAACCAGCCCCAGAGCGAGCTGTGAGCTGCGAGCTGCGAGCTGCGAGTCGCGAGTTGCGAGTTGCGAGTCGCGAGTTGCCTGCCACTCAACTCAGTGGAATGGCATCCGAATCCTACCGTGGGAAATGAACAGTAGTTGCTTTTGGCTTTTGGAGCAACAACAAGTTTAATGCTACAGTCAGTTGTTTGTTGTTGTTGCTGCTGCTGTTGTTGTTGGCTTTGCAATTTCACTGCAGCTTTTTGGTCGTCGGCGCATATCAAATAAGCCTAATAATAATGCAATTTATGCCAAAGCAAAGCGAAAAGAGCCACAAAATGACTTTTGACTTGCTCTATTTTGCATGCCCATAGCCAGACAGAGATGGAGCAACAGGCTGCAAGAAAGAGAGGGAGAGAATGGGAGCAGGAGAGAAAGAGAGAGAGATGATGTGTGGGATGCTGCAGCTAGAGAGAGCGAGCTATAAGCATTTAGGAAAATCTAAAATATTTATTTAAATTGTGATTGACAAACTTATCAAGTTTTTCATTTAAATTCCTATTTTTCATTAATTTGATATATTTTTAAAATATTTAAAAAATATTTACAATGAATTTGCATGCATTTGAATTAGTTTTTTTATATTCTTTTTTGCATTCATATCAATTTGATCAGAGAGTAAATTTCAAATATATTTCTAAAACTGTCAAAATTTAAGAACGCGCAAATAAATGTGAATTGAATTGATTTAATTATATTAAATATATGATGCCTAATTTTATATAAATATTATATATTAATAACATATAATATATATATATCTATACCTTCACAATTTCTATTTAGCTGTTGATAAATCGTTTTATTTTGGCAATAATTCCATAATTAAAATATGTATTACCTAAATATAAAAATATTTCGAAATTTATAAAATTAAAAATTGTTCCATTTAAAGTAAAAAATTGCCGTGAGAGATATATATACATGATAAGCCATAATACTAGGTGAGTGAAGTGAGATCATGTAGCCTTAAGCGAGTAGCTTAACAAACAGCCATTGCGAAATGCAATTGAAACAATTTATAAGAAATTATAAAGAAAAATTACAGCTTATTTTAATTAAATTATATAAATATATATATAATATATTATATAAATTATATATTGGCAATATAGCAGACCCTTTCAGCCCAAGATACTTATGTTCTCTAGTCAAGTTTAACGCGCTATGATTTGCCTTTTAGCCCAGCTCGAATTGTGCTTCAATGGCTCACTTGAACCAAAAACATTAATGAAAACATGTGAAAATACAATTAATATAAAATTATAAAATGGCTAACAGAAATGAATGAAATTCAGCAGATGAGAAAAAATTTGACTTTTGCTAATAATGAAATTAGATTTTTCCCGATTTTTTGCTTTAAGAGAATTTTTCTGATTTTATCATTGCTCTAATGCGCTTTTTCCTAATCAAATTCTTGACTAATAAACTTCATAAAATGTTTTCATTTGTATTAATTTCAGCTTAACATTTTAACAGTTGTTTTCAGTTAAGTATTTTGTGTTGTTGGCGAGCAGGCAGGAAAGTCAAATATTTTTAGTTTAATTAAATAAATTTTGTCATAGATTTTTCTTTGATATTTAATTCCACAAATATTTATAAAACAGTAAGAAATTTAATATATATAGATATATACATATAGATATATGTTTATAGTACTTAAACATTGGGTTTATTTGGCTAAACATGCGGTTACATTCTGAAGGATGTTGGAAAAACCCTGAGCACGTGCAAAGCAATGTCCTGGGCAGTTGCCAAGCTGTGTTGCTGTGACTGTTGTTGTTGTTGTTGTGTATGTGCGTGTGTTGTGTTTTGGGAAAACCTTTTAGCACCTTTGGCCAGCCACAGCGCAAATCACAACAAGTTGCGCATCGCCGGGACCTGAGCAATTGGGAATTAGGAATTGGGCTGATAAGCTGGCCAAGTGGGCAAACAAAGCGTTTGCGCGTGCGCGGCGAGCAGAGGGAGAGAGGACGATGCAGGGAGAGGCTGAGAGAGAGAGAGAGAGAGGCGAGATGAGAGAGGAGAGGGTAGCAACACCTACGGACGGGCAAGCGGTTTCGCGGTTGCGTCTTAGGTTTGCTTTGGTTTCGGATTGGTTTGGTTAGGTTCGCGGTTGGGTTCGTGGTTATGTGGTAGTTGCGGCATCCTCTCATCTAAGTGCGACGTGGCTGCTTATCTGATCAAGCGCAGGACACGCGTACGTGTGTGTGTGTGTGTGTGTGCGAGCGTAGATAACAAAGAGGTGATAATTGACCGCCCTATTGGCTTAGCAACCAATTACAAAGCTTATCAGCTGCACTGCAGCAATCAAATCAAACAACGTTCGACGGGGCGGAGCAACGCCGGTGGTCTGGCCTGTTGTTGCTGCCCCCATCGATAGCCATCGATCGGTGTAAACAAGGCCAGCAACAACGCACCTATGGCCAAGTGTGAAATGTGCCCGGGTCGACGATCGCGTTCGTATGCTAAATACCGAGAGGACTCCCTCGCTTATCAGTTGTTTGCCTGGTCGGCAGGGTCGAGCGCTTGACGCACTGTCTCCTGGTCGTAGGCATGCACCAGCAAGGCCACCTCCAGATTCAACTGGGCAATGTCATCCTTTAGCTTGGCAATCGACTTCTTTATCTGCTGCACGGAACCTGCAAAGACAGAGATCGAATCACATGACGCAATATTCCCGAACTTTGATAACAGCGTCAGAGTCAGCGAAATATGCTATGAATCACAATTGACTTTTAGCAGAACCTGCGGAATGGAAGAGCTACGCCGAACATATGTGAATTCATTAAGCAATGAGTAATAAATTGTGTTCCAGTTAGTTGATTGGATATCTTCTATTCTATGCTATAAATAATAATGAATCACGAATTATTGCAACTCTGAGTGTGCAGAGGAAATACAAGTAAGCTGAGAGAACTTGGAGTAATTCATTTGAAAAGTAAAGTCTAAAATGTTGACTTTACTTTTCAAATTAATTACTCCAAGTTCTCTCAGCTTCCTTGTATTTCCTCTGCACACTCAAGGTTTTTTTTTGACAATTTAAAATGAAGGGAGATGGAGAGAGAGAAAGCAATAGAGGGTGAGAAGGAGTGTGGGGAATTGAGTAGAATATGCTGGAGACGAAGCACAAGGCTAGACGGAGAGATTGAGCGAGAAAGAGAGAGGGCGAGCTCAGATGTTGGACAAATATAGTAAGAGTGTGAGGGAGAGGGAGATGGTCTGCAGGGAATATATAAAACTAAAAATAAATTAAATTAAAACTTACTTTAACTTGTCAAAAATTAATAAATTAAATTAATAAAATTAATAAAAATATTATTTCATTAAAATAAAAAATAAATAAAAATAACTTATATAATTTTTAAATATTTAATCTAAATACAAATTTAATTTAATAAAAAAATAATAATAAATAAAAGTAGAAAATAAGAAACCTTTCATAATAAAGCAAATTAAGTCTAGGTAGCTAATAATAATAATAATTAATAATTAATAAATTGCTACTTAAATAAAAAGTAAATATTAATAAAAATTATATTGAATTTAAATATAATAAATAAGAACAATAAAAATAGATTAAAAGAAAGTAAATAATAAAATTAAAAATTATACAAATTATTATTTATAATGAATATCTGAGTGAAAAATGAAATTAATAAAAATAACAAATGAAAGACTTTTATAAAAACACCATCGCAGTCAGTCGAACTAAACAGATCTTGACTATGTTCATCATATTCCTCGCTTGCTTGGCATACTCACTGCCATCGGACATGACTTGACCGCGTCGCTCCATTTCCTGCTTCTTGAGCTCCTGCTCGGCCATCACCTCGCTGAGCTGGTTCATCTGCTTCTCGGCCTCGGCTTGGACCTGGGCCTGCGCGTACTGCACCGTGGATAGCTCAATGGAGAGCTCCTTGTACTGCTGGATGAGCGGCTGGAGCTCGTTATTCAAGTGCTTCTCCCTGCTCTCGATCTTCTCCATGCTGAAGGTGAACTCGCTGTGCAGCTTCTTGAGCTGCGCCTGCGTCGACTCGGCCACGTTGGCGATGCCCGTGTTGAGGGTCTCCATCTGACTGATGTGGGTGCGCCAGTCGCGGGCATCGGCCTTGACGAATACCTTTAGCTGCTGCAGCACGCGCTCCAGCTCCAAGCGCCACTCCTGATGATCGCTGAGGCGAGCGTCCAGCTCGCGGTTTTGCTCGTCCGTCGCGCTGGCTGGCAGCGCGCCCAGGGCACGCTTCTGGCGGTTGAGCCAGTTGACCTGCTTGAAATTATGCGCCTCCAGCTCGAGATCGCTGTCGTCGCTGAGGGCGGCCGCATTTTGCTCATCCTCCAACTTCTCCAATATGATCTCTGCATTGTCCTCCAAGTAGTCGCCCACAAACTCCTCCTCCTGGGCTATGTGCAGGCGTTGATAGTTGACTTGCGTCACTTTCACCGCCTGCGTGGCCAACGAATCGAGCACCATAAGGCAAACGGGACCAGCGCCACGTATAAGCTTATTGGGAGCAAAGTCCACTGGCACATCCTGCAAGGATGCGACTACTTCAGTTGCCTGAACCTTCAGTTAGCTCTACGAACTTACGATTTCCTCCAGCATTTGCATTATCTTGGCGATCACCGTATTGGGATCATCGTGCTCCTGCGGCCGCTCCATTTCCTTGCCCAGCTTCCTGCACAGCCACCAGCAGATCAGCGTAAACATAAAGAATTGCTCTCCCGGATTTGTTGCCTTCACGAAATAAAAGCGCGACAGCGGCTTCAACTTGTATTCCCTGAGCAGATGCTTCTCATAGTTGAGCAGCTTCAGCTTTTCCAGCAAGTCATCTGATTGAAAGTTTTGCAACTGTTGCGTTTTATCAGCGGCCTCCTCTTGCATTTTGTTGAAGCTCTTTTTTCAGAATGAAAATATTATAACCTTTTTATTTGTGTTTGTTCATTTCCATGGCAACCAGTAGCCAAACAAAAAGCATCGCATATGCGTATAATACAACACTTAACATTTGTACTTAAGACTTTAAACTATTCTCCATAAGCATAAATTATAAACTTAATTAAATAAATTAAATTGTATTAAATTGTATTAAACAATTAAATTGTATTAAAAATTAATCAATTTTGATTTGGCGCCTAATGAATACTCAACAGATGGCGCCAATAAAAGTTGCCATTCACATGAACTAGCTAACACATTATAGCTATCGATTTGTCTAGGATAGTATCGATTGGGATGACACATTCTCTCAATATATATCTAAAAATAATATCGATATATATTGTCTAGCAGCACTGCTGTAGCGTCGCTTTTGCACAATTGATTCAAAATTTTGTCGCCCTACAGAAAAAACGACCCGAGTATTGTTTTTAAAATGTACAATAACTTAGATTTAAATGCTTTGACCATAGAAGACATAGTCGAAGAATACAAAATATTGCATGAGCGTCATGAGCAACTGAAAGAACGCAGTGAGGAGGATGCCCAGCGAATACACGAGCTCAAACGAAGCCTGGACACATCTTTGGCGGCAGAAAAATATTTAACGCAGGAGCTGGAACATCTAAACGCCCAGGCGCAAGCGTCGTGTCCTAACACAGATGCGCGTGTGCAACAAGAATTGGAAGATCTCCGACGCAAACACAGAAATCTACAACTGGAACATGAAACCTTACAACAGGACTACGATGCGAAAGTCGAGGAGACAGTCAGCCTCAAGGCGAAGCTGGAGAACGCAGTGCGCGATCTGGAATCGTCTGCTATGGTGAAAACGAGCAGTGTAGACGATGAAATCATATCACGTTTAAATGGAATGGAATTGGAGAATGCAGAGCTAATGCAAAAATTGGCTGAATATGAGGAGGGCAATGTGAAAAATACCTTTGCCCTCGCCGAGCAAGAGGTGAGTATCTTTAATGTATCATCCTATTGGTATAATCTTATTATCTGCACAGAAAACCATTGAGATATTAAAAGATCAAATCGATTGCCTGGAGCAAAATCTGCGCAGCAAACGAGATGAGCTGGAGGAGAAGTTTCAGGTGTTGGAGAGCACTCAGGAGCAGCTGGTGGATGCTAATGCCAAAATAGCCCTGCTGAGCAGTGCCCCAGAACACAATGGTTGAGTATACAAGTCGAAATCTTTATAACTTTATCTTGAATGCAATAAACTTGCAGAACGCAAAGGAAATTCACTGTTTGCGGAGGTAGATGATCAACGACAGGTGATGAAGCACTTACTAGCTGCCCAAAAGAAGAGCTATTTGGATATGAAGAAGATATTCAACGAGAGTAAATTTGAAATACATCGTCTTAAACGTGAGAACATAGCCATGCACACGGAGCTTCAAGCATGCAGCACAATCTTCTGCAGCGCCGACAAAACCTACCAGAGTGAGTACTGGCTCGGGGAACTCTGCTGTAGAACTTTCTTAACTTATTCTGATCCATTTTGTAGATAAGCTCAATGAACGCATTCGCAAGCTGTTGCAGCAAAATGCCAAACTGGAGTGCAATTTGAATGAGCTGCAGGAGCGTCTGCGCGAATTGGCCAGCCAAAAATCAGTGACTTGGCTAGATTCTATGCTGGATTTCTGCAAGTATGAGCTGGCCGAACGCTTGGGCCATGTTGTGGCAAAGCTTTGCAATCATTTGCTTAGCTTTACCAGCTACAGATTGTTTTTATTGTGATTTGCCCGTTAAGTTAGGCTGCGTTTAGATTTAGTTCACAACATTCCCATTCCATTTAGACGCGAAACGGACGAGCTGAAGACCCAACTGCGCAGTATGCACATCCAAAATGCCACGCTCGAGGAACAGTTGCGCAATATGCAACAGGACATGGCACGGTCAGTTCAAATAATTCGCATTTTAAGCTGTTTTAAACCTATTTGTCTTTATTGTTCAGTTGGCGCTTTGAATCGCTGAAGTCACGCTGTGTGTTGATTGATCGCGAAAATCTGCTGATGGAGCACAAGATTGCTTTCAAGCCCATGCAGGCCATGGAGTTCGATATTAAGGAAGCTCAACTTAAAGCTGCCTTGCCACGTATTGTCAACGTCACGGCCGCCCCTTTAGGCTGCGAGAATGCAGTTAACGTGACAACAAAAGCTGAACTCGTTGTATTGGAAACGCCGTTAAAGCCGCGTGCAGTTTGCGTCAATCTGCAAACGGATGTCATTGTCTTGGACACTCCACTTAAAACTGAGCCGGAGACGGAGTCGCGCTCTGCCATTAAATATGCACCGCTCTCTTGTCCAATTAAAATAAAGCATGAGGTAATTGATCAGGCATCCACAGAGAACTCAGGTGAACAGCTACAACTAGATCAGGTCCAATGCAAAACTGAGCTAGAGGAATCGGATGCAATCGAACCGTTAAGTTCCTCATCTCAATCACTTACAATGTCCACTCCACCCATTGGACACATCCGAATTAAATGTGAGCAGCAGCTTATGTCACCTGAAACAGAACCATTGCAAGCACCGGCTGAGCTTTCTGTGCCTGCCAAGCCTCAGCGCAAGGGCACTCCTATCAAATTAAGTCAGGTTATAGCTGAGTTTGATGAGGACCAACATGAGCAAGTTCCCACGCCTGCCAAGCCGCAGCGCAAGGGTACGCCAGTTAGGACCAAGGAAGAGCCCATTGAGTTTCATGAAATTTGTGAGGCTAAACCCTTGCGCAAGGGCACGCCAGTTAGAGTCAAGTCTAGTGCCATTGACACTGAGACCAGCGTCCTCTGTCCAGTGCGCTCTATACTAACAAAGAAACGCGATTTGTTTGCCGAAGACAGCAACAAGAATGTGCAGTTCAGCAGCAACGCACCCATTGTGCACAATCTGTCTCCTGATCTTTGCAGTCCAGCGACGTGCAGCAAGGAAAATGCTCAGCCTGAAATCCTGGACATAAAGCCAGTCAAAAAGTCGCAGAGCATAATACGACGCATCGTTGTGGCATCCAAAAAGCCAGCAAGCTCATAAAGTGAAAAGCAAATGCATATTTATAAATACAATTTTTAATTAAACTAAGACTTAGTCTATGAATTACACACCAAACAACAACGAGACGTACAAACTTAATAATTCTTGCCAATCCTAGATTCACATTCGGAGTCTTACTGCAACAGGCATCAAGATAGTATATGCAAACCTGGAACAATAAAATTTCTATAAATCAGACTTATGAAAAATATAAAATAAACAAAATGACAAATTTATATATAAGCTAAACCCAATTTTAGAGCCATTCGAGGTTTTCAAATATGTATTAACATTGTATAATATTTCTGGAGCCCAGACTTGAGTTACGGCATGTTGTACATCAACTAATATTTTTAAAGTTTATATAAAAATGTGCAAGTAGGCTATGGACTAAACTGCATTATGATTAATAGAACTTCATAATAATAATATATAATATATAATAAATAATCATAGCAGATAATGTGTATAGGCTTAATCAATATATGAGGGAATTTTATGAAAATCATGTTTACAGTATAAAAATTGAAAACTGCAATTGTCACATAAAATGTTGTCTTATTTGAGATCCCCTTCAGAGTAAAGATACTCTATGCTCCAGTTAGAAGTCAGTCTACAAAAATTTGTAACTTCCGATTCTGTGCTTTATAATATTGTCAATGTGCTTTGGTATATTGTCAATACTTATCTGCATCTAAATATATTCTTGATTGTAATCAACGGCCAACACTAGGTACACTCATAACGCATCCCCAATCATAAATTTGTAAATATGCAGATAGAGTTAGAATTGTCTATTTCGGCTGTTACGTCAGTCACATCAAAACCTCGTCTAAGACCCCGTATGGGACTCTAATCAGAACTTCATAGATAATTCAATTACCAAAGAGTGCAGTCTTTTGCTCATAATCTGAACTTTTAATGAAAAATGAGTAAGATTTAGATATGAAATGTATCTCTTGCTGATATTACTATAATTTTCTACTTTCTGTTACATGCATTTCGACACGTTCATAATACCCGTTCTTTGAATTTGTACAGGGTGTACACATTCCATTCGACTGAGATGATCTCTTAGTGCAAACAGTTGACAAAGTTGTGCTGATAGTATTTATTAGACAATCTCTTTCTGTAGCTTACGTAATTAAGCAGTCTGTTAGACGTCCAACGGTTTCTCCTCCTCGAAGCCCAAGTGCTCGTAGATGGGCGCTGAGGCTGCGGGCGTTTCATCAAGTGGCTCCTCCACCTCTCCTCCGTCGGCCGGTTCCTTGATCTCTGTGTATAGCTGATAGGGCAGATCTGTGGGCATGACCTCATAGGTGACGTGATGGGTGCGCGAGCAGGTGGACTGCCTTTGGCCGGCGCAGTTGCAAATGGAGGCGGAGCCACTCAGTGGTGTCTCATAGCCATCCGCCTGCGGCTCCAGATCCTCAGTCATGTTGGCGGTGCTATTGCCATTGGCGATGGGATAGCGCACGATGTCTATGTGATCCACAAAGCGATGATTGCTTGAGGCTTTGTTGCCGCAAAAGCAGGGCAGGCCGCTGGCGTAGTAGGACCAATGGAACATACGCTCGCAGTGCAGATAGAGATACAAGAGCAGAAAGAGCAGCGCTATGCCCAACGGCAGCATGAACACTATAATGAGCGCCTCCGAGCGCTGGCTGTGCGACTGCTGTATGGGATTGCCATAGAGCACCGTGTGGCTGGAGACATTCAAATGGGCATGGCTCACCGACCAGTTGCCTTGGGCCTCGCCCTGTTGACTGCTGTTCGCACTTGGCTTGACCGTTGCTTCCTCCAGCTGCGGCCGGCAGCTCAACCCATTCACATTGATATGGGATATGTATTTGGCATAGCGGAACAGTCGAAACAACTGCGGCTGGGCATGCGAGAAGTTGAGCAACCACTGACAGCTCCACGGATTATCGTCGATTTGTATGTGCAGCTGCTGCGCCTGATCCCAGGCAGCGCCCTCCGTGTGATCCAGGCGCA
The DNA here is from genome assembly GCF_003285905.1 of Drosophila hydei. NCBI lineage: Eukaryota > Metazoa > Arthropoda > Insecta > Diptera > Drosophilidae > Drosophila > Drosophila hydei. The sequence continues at coordinate 12,870 of NW_022045674.1, read as the reverse complement.
ACAGCTCGTTCGAGCTCAAGTCCAGCTGGGTCAGACTATGAGGAGCTAGCTGCAGCAGCTGCAGCCATGAAATGCTATGCAACTGATTCTGTTGCAGCTGCAGCGTCTGTAAATGCGTCAATTGGGCAAACCAACTGCTGTTCAAGCTTCTCAGGTGATTCGCGCTGAGATCTAGGCTAATGATCGAGCTGTTGAACAATTGTAGCTGTCGCAGAGCGTTTCCACTCAAATTCAGATGCAGCAGCTTGGAGGTTGCTGCGGCATCTAGTGTGAAGCCGCTCAGCTCACACTGCACCAGGCTGAGATTGCGCAGCTGCTCCGTGCCGTTGCCGAGTCGCAGATGTCGCCGCTCTATGGGCGTTTGCTGCACCAGCAGCTCAGTTAACTGCCCAGGCAGCGCCTCCAAGAACTCGCTCGTCACAAGCTTCAGCTGTGTCAGCTCCAGATGCTGCAGTTGCTCCAGCTGCTCCAACAGCTCGGCCTGTCGCAGTTCCAACTGACGTTCGTGCCGTATGGTCAACTGCTGCAGCTCTCGGCAGCCTGCGAGTGGCTCGACGAACCGTAGCGAGTTGTTCTCCAGCAGCAGCTGCTGCAAGTGCGGCAGCAACACGAAGCTGTTGGCGCTGAGCGTGCCCAGCTCGTTGTGGCGCATGGTTACAACACGCAGCTGCTTCAGCTCCAGCTCCAGCTTCGATCCGCAGTTCAAGGCAAGACTAGCTTCCAGCACAAAACGCTCGATCTCTAGACTCTCCAGCTGCGCACAATTGTCCAAATATTCCAGGCCATAGCTGGCCATGTCCAGCGGCGGCGTCTGGCTGCCATTAAGACGCACATGCAACTTGCCAGCCACACGCTGCGCGCCCAAGTCAAAGACAGCAGCTCCAGTGCTGCTGGCATTCTCAGTGCAATCAATGTCCAAAGGCAGACCAAAATCCTGCAGGCTACGCTGTTGCGGCGGCGTTACGTAGAGTGTGGCACGTATGAGGCAGGAACTATCTGCAGCGGCCACAACAGCTGGCTGAACGTGCAGCAGTAGCAACAGCAGCAATGCGTAGCAGCCTATTGAGGCGCTGCTGCAGTGCGTCATCGGCTGATTGGCATTCCACTTGAGCAGCGAAGCGTATCGCATCTTTGTCGCACAGCAGCCGCTCGCGTCGCGTGCAAAAACTCAACTGGGCAGCCCTCAGTGTGCGAAAAAGTGGAAAAGCGGAAAAGCTTTAGCGTCGCACCTTTGGCTCTCGCCAGGTCATCGCCAACCCCCCGCCGTTGCCGCCGGCTGTGTTTTTGCTTAAATATTGAAAACATCAATTCTCAGTGTGTTTCAGTTCAGTTTTGTTATAAATTTAGCTATACTGTTGCTCCGCTCTTTGCTCTCGCACTTGTGCTTCCTACACGAGTTCTTTTACACAGCTGTCAACATGATGCCCGTACCCCCTTCACGATCCACCCTCCGCATGCCCCATCCATCTGGAGCAGCAAACACTTTTCGCACAGAGCCCACTCAGCATCATGCCTCCAAAGTGGCTGCGGAATATGTTTATGTATACTATCACTATATATACCAACATCATCTATATATATATATATATATAGACATGCATATATCTGTAGAATCGCATCAGCTGTGTGGCCAGCATTCGCGGGCTATCGAGCACTCGAGCTGAATTGTTTACACATATTTTTTCTTTGAGTACATTTATATATGTTTTTAGAATTGAATAATTTGATTACTAATCGTGGGCACTTTGCAGCTGCCATGAGATCAGCAAGAACCCTTGAAAATCTATTGCGAAGGACAGCTTCCATATAAGGGCAAACGAGTGTCATAATAAAAGTCTGACCTTCATTTGTTGTTTATCAATATTTTTGGAATATTGAATGGGATTGCTTGGACATAATAAAGAGGCTATAGGATACACTTATATATCAAACAAAACGTGAATGTCAAGCTTAAAATAGCTTTTTGAACCTTTGAAGTGCTTGCTTAATTAGCAGTTAGACTGTAGATATACCAAGCTGAACTGTACATACGGAGATATATTTGAACTCTGCCAAATATATATAAAATCTTAAATTCAATTATATATAAATATATATTTATATATATTTATGCATATGTATTTTGAGAACAAAACCAAAGTTCAAACAAACATTTATTTTATATTTCAGATGATGTTTAGATATTTTACTTTATTATAAATAAATATATTTACATTCATTTCTATGTCTTACACACATATTATATTTTTAAAAAGGAAAATCAAACATGGGATTAAATTGAAACAAAATTAAGCTGGAAAAGATTGTGATGTTCGATGTGCTTGATGTTTTCTCTCTAATAGTTAATTTTCCAAGCTTACTGAATGATCAAGGGCACTATATTTATATATAAATAAATGCATATAAATAAATAAAAATATAAACTTTTAGAGATCGAAACGAGCTCATCAAACAAAGAGAAGCCCACAAAATATAGCTATAGGACTCTAAGCAAATCACAAATAGTTTTTATGACTACCCAAGATTTTTCGACTAAGCAGAGCACAATTTTTCGTGGTTCGTTGTACTAATATTTTTATCATATTTTTATCATATTTTTAACATATTTTTTACCATATTTTTACATATTTTTACCATATTTTCACTATAGTTTTTTTTACCATATTTTAACCATATTTTTGTACCATATTTTTACCATATTTTTACCATATTTTTACCATATTTTAACCATATTTTTACCATAATTTTTTAACATATTTTTACCATATTTTTTTTACCATATTTTAACCATATTTTAACTATATTTTTTTTACCATATTTTTACCATATTTTTACCATTTTTTTTACCATGTTTTAACCATATTTTTCCATATTTTTACCATATTTTTACCATATTTTTTTACCATATTTTAACCATATTTTTACCATATTTTTTTACCATATTTTTACCATATTTTTTTACCATATTTTTTTACCATATTTTTACCATATTTTTACCATATCATATTTTTTACAAGCAGCCAACGTTGATTATTATAACCTACTCAACATCTATAAAGACACTCCCATATCTTAGGCCCAACTCATGCGGCCAAAACTGATTTTCTTATTGACTAACTGAAAGTATATATATGGAATTCAAACACAATTTATACACGAAAATTTCATTAAAATCTATAGAAATGACACAAATAAAAATGTTGCGAGGCGAGTTGCACAGTTGCCATTAAAGTCTACCAAAGTAGCGTGTGGCAAGCAACTTGATGGTATGGCCCAGGAGTCGGCGATCTGTATAGATAACGTACGGTTGATCCTGGCCATATCTTCAAGTCGCTTGAACCGCTAAGTAGAGCTCCGGCTGACCTGCTCTAGGTTCTGGCCTTTAGCGTGCGTGGAGTGCCCAGTCGTATGGTGCAGGGGCTGGATTGCCGGGTCTGGGTATTCGTTCGCGACGTGCCCTGTTCGCTGGTGGGGCAGGAGCGCTGTGGACTGACGCTGCTGGAGGGCACAGCGAGAGAGACACTAGCGGGACCGCCGGTGGTGCCGCCAGAGGTCATGGTGTAGATGTGACGTCTAAGCACACGTATATGCTTCTGAGAGACCTCGAAGTTGTGGACCAGCGTATGGAGCTGTGTCTGCAGCTCGGCAATGAGACTGTCTCGCTCCTGTATGAGACTCGACGTGGAGTTCTGGCTGCGGCTGAGCTTCAGTTCCAGATCGAAAATGCGCTTCTGCAGCTCTCGGCGCTGTTTCTCCGTTTGCTCACGATGCCGCGACAGCTGCCGCTTACCCGCCGCCTGCAGCGTGTCCAGCTGCAGCTTGGTCGTGGTCAGCTCCTCGGCAAGGCGATGCTTTTCCGTCTTGAGCGCAGCATTGTAGTTCTTAAAGATCTTAAGATCCCGCTCAGCTGCCTTCAAGCGATTGACCGTGATCAGCTTCCGCTTGCCCAGCTCATCGATCTTGCACTTCAGCTGCGTGGCCTCCTTCTGGAGCGAGTGCAGCTTCTCAGCCATCAGGCAATTCTCGCGCAGCACATTCTCGTATTTGGTGTGCTCCTCGCGCATCAGATGCGGCAGCTGAGCAACGCTCTTCAGCTTGCTGTCGATCTTGGAGCGCAGAGTGTCGATGTCATTGTAGATGCTCGACTCCAGCTGCTTGTTGTTCACGTGCAGCTTGTCGATCTCATGCTTTTGCGTCTTCATTATCTCCTGAGCCTTCACGCAGCGCGTGTGATAGTCGCTGATGCGTTCCTGCTGATGCCGTATAATGCTGCGATATTGTACCTGTTCGCTTTTCAGGTCTTTGATCGTGGTATACAGCTGACTGAACTCACCGCTGTCTTGTTTGTAGGCGTACTTGCTCTTGTGATCCTGCTGCGTGTTGATCACGTCCTTGAGCACATTGTACATGTCCTCTAACGATGGGTCGTTCTCCTGCCCCTCCGAGGCTGTTCGCAAGCCGCGTCGTGTGTGGTCACGCGATGCTACTACCTTCTGCTCATAAGCACCTGTAGTCAACTGCTGGCTCCTTACTTTCGACTGATGGCGATTACCTTTACGCTTAGCCAGCGACGACGACGGCGCCGCCTGCATTGTTCCAGTGGAACTGGGCGCAGCCAGCACAGTCATAAAGCTGCTGTTGCTGCTGAATACATTCTGACCGTTGCGACCCTTAACCGTCAGGTCGGAGCCTATGCTGGTGGAGGATGGACAATATCTATCTAGCAAGACCCCATCAACATCCGCTTCGCTTGGAGTCTCCATTTCAGGACTCGTACTGCGCCTGACCACAAACTGGCCATGCTTCTGCTGCATTTCGCTCAGTTCATAGTTAATCTTCATGTACTTTTTCTCTAGGTCCTTGGTCGTCTCGTTGTACTCCTTGAGCTCCTGCTTGTACTTGGTTAGCTCCAGCTTCAGCTTGGCTCCCATCTCATCGCCCTGCGGTCCGATGCGCCTGTTGGTCGTACGCTCATGATGCTGTTGCTGCTGCTGCTGGTGCTGATGCTGCTCCTCCTCCTCATCATCGTCCTCATCGTCCACTAAGCCAAACTGCTCGCCATCGCTGAGCGCCAATTCTTCATCCTCTTCCACACAGTTGATTTTAGTGGCGTCGCTCGGTGTTAAACTTTTGGAGTGGACACTTATGTAACTGTTCTTTTTCAGAGTCTTGCCGCTTGTGTTATCCGCCTCCGATTGCTTCCCCATCGACTCGGCCTCCTCTTGCCCGATGGGGGAGACTCCTCTGGGCGCCGGTTCGTTGTTAGCTTTGTAGGTGGCCGGAATTAACATTTACAATAATTTTGCTCTTAGCCGTTTTCTACATACACTTTCCTAATTTTTGTCCTGTCTTTTTACCAACAGATAATTTTTAAAACGAAACTTCTACATTCATTTACCAAAAATAGTTATTACTTCGACTGGAACAACATCAAATTATTATTAACACGTTTTTTTATTTTTTTGTAAATGCCTACTCAACGAAAACATTTGTATGGCTCTCTACAAATCATGCCCATTTCGTGTATATATAATATTCATATATATAATATTATTAATACGAAGACTGCGACTTGTTAGCATAACTCAAAGGCTTCAACAAAGTTGTTTGCAAATTTAATCTAATATCTGGTATTATAGATTATTTTATATCTTTGAAGTCAGTCCAATTTCGAAGTTAAGAATTAAATGTTGACAATATAGAGATAATTCATGGCTTACTCTCGGCAGCAGAAGGATTACACCAATTCAAAAAGATCTCTTCTATCTAAGGCTAAATTTGTGAACATTTTTTCTACCAAGTGAAAAATCTAATAAAGATCATGAAATCATCGCTGATGATCGAGGACTAAAATCTATTATATATGATCCATGACCCATGATCGATGATCTTAGATCTATGATCCATAAATAACAACTGAGACCTGAACACTTAGTGTTGAGTAAATATAAATTTACTTAATCGAATATACATTTAGTTTTACATAAGGTTTTTATTCTCGAAAATATTGATTACTCTGATTGTGATATTTTTTCGGGGCGTCGATGAGCATGTGGATTTTGATCATAAGACACGTCAAAGCAGGCCAAGGCACATATGCTTCGAAAACTGAAAAGCATTATTCGAATGGTTCAGTTCATTTCCGTTGTTTAAAAAAACAACACAACCTTAAAATTTTATAGTAATCAATTCCAGAATACATATCCAAAATTTGAAGATTATGCTTTAAAATTACAAGTTATTCGAGCTATAATATAAAAAAAGAAAACATCTTGGAACCATTGAACGAACAGGAGAGAGAGAGGGGTATCATCACTTTGCTTTCGTAAAGTAAGTATCGATCAAAATGGGTGACAATGAGGGTGCAGAGGAGCAGGATTTTGAGGAGGAGGATGGAGTTGCGGCCATAGATGAGGGCGGCATCGAGGAGGGCATTGAGGATGACTTATTCTCACGTCTGGGTGAGTCTTCAGATGATCCAGAGCAGAGACGCATGTATCACGAGTATTTGGCTCTCATCAAGGAGATCGATTGCCAGAATAGGATTATACAAGACATTAAGATGCAGGTAATGGACATGTGCGAACGTCCTTGTAAGACGCGCAACGAACTGCGCGAAATCAAGCGCCTGCGCATTTGTATGGAGCAAGAGAATATCAAGTTACACACAATGATGAATCGAGCTGTGAAGCTGCAGAACTTTGGCTCTCGTCGTCATTATCGCGAATTAAATATGACAACCACCGTAGATGAGGATAATATATCACCGTATTGCTTGGGTACCTGTGGAAATACTGCAGGCAGTGCCGGTACGGCCACAGACTGCAGCGAAGACGCTCCATCCAGCCGTTGTCAAGTAGAAGGCCAAGAGGATCGGCTCATTAAGGCGCTAAGTAAAGCTATGCAAAAGATGAAGGGCGCCTGCCCAGAGGATATGAAAATGATGCAGGAAATCGCCTGCGCCATCATGGCTTCCAAGTCTAAGCCCAAGCAGGTGTGCATGCCGGGTCCATGCCAGAAAGCGAATTCTCCTTGTGACGAGAGCAGCAGCAGCTCGGTGGCACCTCCATGCGCGCCGTGTCCTCCACCATCACCGTGTCGGCAACCGAAACGCTCGCGCCATCGTGCCCAATCACCATGTCCGCCACCCTGTCCGCCCCCTTGTGCGCCGCCGTGTAACAAGAGCGATTCGCTGGACAAGCTGAAGCGTCGCATTGTGAACATGCAGTCTTCGGTGAAGAAGCTGCTTAATGAGGTTAGCAAGCGCGAGACACTGGAGCCCACATCGTGTGGCGGCTATGATGACGACGACGACGACGATGATCCATGCAATGCGCAGTCCCGCCCGCCTTGCCCCGAAGATCCCGATCCATTGGTCATTTGCGGTGGCAAGCGCAATACCAAAGCGGACCAGTTCGAGAAGATGAAGGAGAACTATGCTCGACTCTTAACCCAGTTTCAGCGCAAAGACTGTCAAATGAAGGAGCTGGAAAAACGGTTGGAAAACTATCCAAGATCCAATTTTAAAATTATCAATTAACGTTTTTTTATTTTCTTTAGCATGCGAGGGTTCATGGGCGGCTGTGGTGCCTCCAAAGGTACTGCGGACGCTGACACCGCTGAGCTAAATTTGCTCCGTGCCCGCGTCAATGAACTGAAGGAAGAACAGTTGGAGTTCAAATGTATCATGAAAGAGCAGTCACAACAGCTGGAGGATTATCGCAACAAGTACATGCTGGCACAGCAAAAGGTCGAGGAACAGTGCGTCTCGTTGGAGAAACTGAATATGAATAATAAACGCATCGAGCAGCAAATTAACACGGAGGTCAAGGAGATACGCTCCAAATTTCAGGAGAAACTCAACGAGCTGCTCCATTTCCCCAAGTTGCTCGAGAACGAGCAACTGAAACTAGCGCAGGTGTGCAAGGAAAAAGATGATCTGCAGAGCAAACTTGTGGTTGTCTGCAAGGAGTTGAAATCCTGCAAGATACAGTTGGAAAATCCCCCAGAAGACTTGGGTCCACAGCTTGCCCAGTGCCAGCTTGATTTGACCCAAGCGCGTAATGAGATCGAGGAGCTGCTGCGGCAGCGCGATCTATTCTGTGAACAACTGAAGACTACACAAGACGATCTGGATACGTTGCGTACCGAGTCCGCCAAGATCATTGCCGGCACCAAGGAACGCGCCGAAATGATCAAGGCCCAGCAGCAGGAACAAATCAATCGCCTCGAGAAGGAGTTGGCACAATGTCGTGCCACGGCCAGTTTGTCGGTCAACGATCGCGAGGCGGTCATACGAGAAATGCAGGGCCAGCTCAATACATTATCCTACAGTTTCGATGCGGCCCAAAAGCAAATCAAAACTCTACGCAATCACATTGCCTATGTGTCCAATGAGAATTGCTTCCCAGTCAAATGTTAAGACGACAGTTTCGTTCAGATTTCAATGTTCTCATCCAACTGCCGTCATATTTGTGCGTGTGTGTATGCGTGTGTGTGCGTATCGCGTGCTCGCGTATCTTTGATCATACTCCCAAATCTCAAAATAATGTATCTCTGAAATGTACAAAATGCATGATTGTCCAACACTGCGGTTGTTAATATTTACATCAACATCCTTTGGGTCTCTATGAATCTTTTGTTGAACGAGACAGAAATTCACTAAATTGCACATTGCATACATGCGTGCGTAAATATAATTTCTCTATAATAAAAGCGGTTCAAAATCAATTAGTAGTTCTGGAATTCGACGATTCTTTTCTCTCATGAGCCAATTCGAAGACGAAGTTGGTTGGATCCAGGTCGACAACTTTTGTTTTCTGGTTGGTCAAGATCCAGAATCGTAAGCTTTAAGAGCTGCCGCTTTGTGTCTAAAAATATATATAGCACAAACTTAATTTTCGCTCAATAAACACAAATACTTTATTGCTTTAGAATGGCATTTGAGGAATAGCCGCTAATTGTTCTAGAGATAGGTGAGCGCAAATAGATGGCACTACTGGGCACAAGATCTATAGTGATTTTACTGCTAGGCGTTTCATTTTGGGCGCATTCTTCTTGGCCTGACGTTTTTGTTCCTTGAGCTCCCAACGGCGTTGCTTCTCTGGGTCCTCTTCGGCGAGCACGCGCTCCTTCTCCTGCTTGCGCTTATCTTCGCGACGCTGTGCAGCTGCCTCGGCACGAGCGGCATGTGTGCTTTTTAGGAACTCTTCCTCGACGCGCAAACGATTCTTATCTGCCTTAGCTTTGGCCTGCAATTTCGATTTAAATTGTTAAGATATTGGGGCTAGTAGAGGGATGTCAAGTTGTGTGATAGCCTACCTCTTTGGACATACGATAGATTTTCAAGCGTTCCATTAGATAAAATATTAACAATAACAAGGGTTTTATGGTCTCCATTTCGGCATGTTTTGGCAGATTAAAGCCGGCCAATAGTACAGGCCTCGTCTCCGGCTGCTTCAGCGTGTTGCCTTCCTCCTGCTGGACTTGGCCGCTGAACTGATCCGAGATGTGCAGGTAATCGATATAGCTTTGGTATTTGTTAAGTGCAGTTATAACACGTGACTCGAGTATGGCGGATGTGGCTTCCGGTATTTCCGAAAGCACGCCAAAGCCACTAGGAACGTTATAACGATCCTCGGGCTTGGCAACTAAGCTACAAAACTTGGTCTGCGGTAAAAAGAAGTTAATACTGATTTCAGCCACGAGATCAAAAGTTAATAACTTACCAAATCTGTGTACTCCTTGAATATTTTAGTTATAGTCTTTTTGCTACCGACTGCAAACACAAATGTATCCATTAGGCCACGTGTCAATTCGATTTTGATGTGCACCTGATCCAACTGGGGTCGCATCAGACCCCGCAACAAGAGACACCAAATCCTGACGCTTGATCATTTTCAGCTCCACCAGCATGCCTTCGCAACATGTGCGACCGGAGCACCAAAGAGTGTACAAGCTTTCGCTCTCCTTAATTAGTCCTGGGTTCTCGTTCTCCACTTTACCATCGTCGCCAACTAAAGCAAAATTTTCGTCGAGGAGCGCTTTGTGCGTGCTGAACCAGAGCTGCGCCAGACGCGCATTCTTTGTCTTGCCAGCAAAGAAGTTGGCGAAATAAGCTAGGAGACCGGCTACCATTAGCATTTCCATCCAATAGGAATCCCAGTGAGTGCGGAAATGCAACGGTATATTCGGTATCTTTAGCTTTGGCTCCGTCTTCTGATCAATAGGTGGTTCCATGGTGTCACCAGCATCATAGCCTTCGAACTCCTCTTCGTCCTGGAAGTGCTCAAATTCGTCGTCGTTTTCAACGAGGCCGTCCTCCTCATCATCGTTGGAAACAATTAATTTCTTGGGCTGTTCCTGTCGTTCTCTGCTGTAGCCATCGCCGCCTGCCCCCCTGGATGAGTCGGCATTTTCTGCGGTTTCGGTATCATAGCTGGCTTCCACAAAGTCATCATCGAACTCCGCAAAATCATTATCAGTTTCATCTTCGCTGTTGATATTTACATTTGCGCTGTTCAGTTGACAGACGCATAAACAGCGCCAGCAACAAAAATGCAAACACAGGTCGCATTTTATAATACAAATAGTCCAAAATATAACGTAATTCAGCTAATATTAACCTAAATCTAAAACTTTTCACCTAATAAAAAAAGTAGGTTAAGTGGACTGAAAATATCGATAAAAAGAGAACATATTTTCTCGATAATAAAATACTGTTAATATACAATTTATCACTCAATAGTTGAGGAACGGTTGAGTATATTGAACACGACACAGTGAAATCAGGACGAGCAAATTGAATTTTTGAACATGAATAAGTTTATTGCAGTGAAAAAAGTGAAAAGTCTTTCTATTAAATAAATCGTGTGTGATTGCAATTAACGAATACTGTCATGTTATGCCGTGAGCGAATAATCATCATTTGTTTGTATTCTCACCTGAATGTATCGATAGTTGCTTATGTATTTCGATTAGTTGACGATAACAGCCTTTTAGCCGCCGCAGCGGAGTAAACACGTTGCAATTCGCAATTTGTTGGTTGCTAGTTATTTCAATAAATATTAAGTGAACTCATAATAAATTACGCAGGCAATCACAGGAAAATGGTAAGCGAAAACATATAAAATAATACCGGTAAAACAGTCGTGCTTGCTGCGCGCTATAATCCAATTGCAAATTCCACGAATACAAAATCCTCAACCTGATGCAATATTTGCATCGGGTGACAATCAAAAAACGAAATAATTAAAATTGTTTTAATATATGCATGACGCAAAAAAGGCAAATGTGGAACGTAAAGGCACCTTCAAGGTGGAATTTCTGCAGAAAATCGAGCGCGAGGTGCAACAGCGATGGGAAGCGAGCGCGTGCATGAAACGGATGCCCCAACAGAGCCCAAGAAACAACTGAGCGAAAAATTCTTTGTAACATTTCCGTTTCCGTATATGAATGGACGCTTGCACTTGGGGCACACATTCTCCATGTCGAAGGCAGAGTATGCTGTTCGCTATCATCGCCTCAAGGGACGTCGTGTGCTGTGGCCCTTTGGATTCCACTGCACGGGTATGCCGATCAAGGCGTGTGCTGATAAGCTGGCGCGCGAGCTTGAAACGTATGGTTATCCACCCAAGTTCCGGAGACGGAGGAAGAGGTGCCAGTTGTTGAGCAGTCGCAGTCGGAGGTGCCCAAGGATAAGTCAAAGGGAAAGAAGAGCAAAGCCGTTGCCAAAACGGGCAGTGCCAAATATCAATGGCAAATTATGCAAAGCCTCGGCTTGCAGGATGAGGAAATCAAGCAATTTGCCAATGCAGAGCACTGGCTGAGCTACTTTCCACCGCTGGCCGTGCAGGATCTGAAGCGCATCGGTGTACATGTCGACTGGCGTCGCACATTTATAACCACAGATGCGAATCCCTACTACGACTCGTTTGTACGCTGGCAGTTTAACCATTTGAAACAGCGCGGCAAGATCATGTATGGCAAGCGTTATACAATTTATTCCCCTAAAGACGGACAGCCCTGCATGGATCACGATCGTTCCAGCGGCGAAGGCGTAGGTCCCCAAGAATACACTCTGATCAGAGATGAAAGTCCTGCAGACGCCCAAGGCTTTAAGGTGAGTTTCAACTTTCAACTATAAATTTGGGCTAAATTATCATTATCCCTTTGCAGTGCTATCAAGCAGCCGATTTTCTTGGTGGCAGCCACATTGCGTCCGGAGACAATGTATGGCCAAACGAATGCTGGTTGCACCCAGACATTAAGTACATCGCTTGGCAAAGCTCGCGTGACAACGAAGTGTGGGTCAGCACACATCGTGCCGCACACGTAACATGGCCTATCAAGGCTTCACAGCCGAAGATGGCAAAATTGTTGTATTGGCCGAAGTGACAGGCCTGGAGCTCTTAGGTGTTCCACTGTCGGCGCCGCTAACGAGTCACAAGACAATTTACACACTGCCTATGCTGAGTATTAAAGCGGATAAGGGTACGGGTGTGGTAACCTCCGTGCCCTCTGATTCGCCCGATGATTATGCTGCCCTGGTGGATCTGCAGAAAAAAGAAGCATTCCGTCAAAAGTATGGACTAACGGACGAAATGGTACTGCCATATAGCCCAGTACCCATCATCGAGGTCCCAACACTGGGCAATCTCTGTGCTGTGCATGCCTACGATACACTGAAGGTTCAATCGCAGAATGACAAGGATAAACTAGCGAGGCCAAGGAGCTTTGCTATTTGAAGAGTAAGAGTTAACGGAACTGTATATTTGCTTTTGAAGAAATATGGTTTTAATTGAGCAATTTTTCTAATAATTATTATCATGCTCGTGTATACATACCCCGAATTTCCAATTTCAATTATTT
>NW_022045673.1:0-57697 GCF_003285905.1 Drosophila hydei | reverse complement strand
TAACAATAAATATATGTTAATAAAGATAAATATTAGAAGAAAAATGTTTTATTTCTCTTTACTTGCATCAAACATATAGTCATTTCATATCGTAATATTATATATATAATGCGATATACACTTCTCCCTCACCAAGAAATACAGTGATAAAATATTTTTTCATCTAAGCCACTTTATTTTTATTAAGAAGAATGCTAAATGTTTAAAAACTAATATAGTTTTATATCTTCAATAGGAAGTGCTTATAAAAATAAAAGGAAAATCTCAGAAAAGAAATATATTATCTTAAGTTACATCAAACGTATCACACATTAACGATAGTACTTTCACATTCGATATTCGCTTTAAAAATACACATTTTTTTATTAAGCAGAAACGTTTCCCTTAACAAAAATATATTGAGATCCTTACTCAATTACTTGACTAGGACTAGGACTAGTTAGTGACATTTGCTCTAACCTACATTTTATTATGTAAATATAAACCATATACTCGTTTCCTTTATTTTTATATCACTCAAATTCAAAATGATTGTCGTTTAAACGAAAATAGAATCTCTTGTTATAAATATTGTGGTCCTGAAAAGGACCGATTTGTATATGTACAAGGCAGAGAGAAAAATTTTAAGCGCGCTCGCCGCGAATACGTCTGGCCAGTTGAATGTCCTTGGGCATGATTGTGACACGCTTAGCATGGATGGCACACAAGTTTGTATCTTCGAATAGGCCAACAAATAGGCTTCGCTAGCTTCCTGGAGTGCCATCACAGCTGAGCTCTGGAACGAAGGTCAGTCTTGAAGTCTTGAGCGATTTCACGCACTAGACGCTGGAACGGCAACTTGCGAATAAGCAATTCAGTGCTCTTCTGGTAGCGACGAATTTCACGCAGAGCAACAGTGCCAGGGCGATAGCGATGAGGTTTCTTGACACCAACCGCCAGTCTGGTGCACTTTTACGTGCTGCCTTAGTGGCCAACTGCTTGCGAGGAGCCTTGCCTCCAGTTGATTTGCGAGCGGTCTGCTTTGTACGAGCCATTTTTTCCTCTCTTTCACAATTCATTACTTTACAACTGTCACTGTTAAAAACACAATAATCGAGATGCTCGCTTACGCATCGCTTATATAGAAAACTGGTGGTGAGTTAGAAAGAGATAACATATTCGTTACTACATGTTAAAATGCTATGCGCTCTACTCTACAAGTTGAGAGGGTAGTGTGTGAGAGGGATGCCAAGCATTTGTGTGCTCCCTCGTGTTTTTCGGGGTTTCTCGGTATAAATAGAAGTGGATGTAACGATGCAGACATTAGTTTGTTTCTGACATTCGTGAAAGTGTTCATTAAAAAGGTAAAAGTGAAAATGACTGGTCGTTGGTAAAGGTGGCAAAAGGCTTGGGTAAAGGAGGTGCAAAGCGTCATCGCAAAGTGTTGCGTGATAATATCCAGGGTATCACGAAGCCAGCTATCCGTCGTTTAGCTCGTCGTGGTGGCGTGAAGCGAATCTCTGGACTTATCTATGAAGAAACTCGTGGCGTTCTTAAGGTCTTTTTGGAAAATGTTATTCGTGATGCTGTCACATACACCGAACACGCCAAGAGGAAGACAGTCACAGCCATGGATGTTGTCTATTGCGCTGAAAAGGCAAGGTCGCACACTGTACGCTTTGGGCGGTTAGGAAAGAAGAAAGTATAAAAAGCAACTTACACACTCGCACCAATCGGTCCTTTTCAGGACCACCAACATGTTTTCCCTAAAAGAGCTTGAAAATATAAAATTCAATATACATTTTTCGCAAACCAAATCGGTATTGGGCATATATTTAGCTGATGTTCAGTATTGGCTACGAAATGATCAAGAAATTGAATTAATTCCGTCTAGTTAAAACCATTTGGTTTCGACATTTATGAAAAATTTGAAGCTATCAAAAAGAAGTGCATATTTCATATTCGATGTTACAGAAATCTTAGCTAAGCTGTGGTGAAAACTCGCGTGTATTTCAAGGGTACATTGCCAAATTTATAGTTTACATATCAGCAATATTAGCAATATTTCAGCTCAACATATTTGAAAACCTTTGGAATATGGAACAGAAACAGTAAATGACTAAATGAATGGCGATGACTGTACTTTTCTCAGCGTCTACCATCTGTAAATTTTCCCTTTATTTATTCTTATTATATACATATTATTTAGAATGTTTACGTATGAAAAAAGTCATCTCTTTTGTATAAATTGGTCGTCCTGAAAAGGACGTTTGGTTTCGATTTGCGTAAATTCGTTATTAGTAATTTAAGCCTTCTTTTCGGTCTTCTTGGGCAACAAAACTGCTTGGATGTTAGGCAAAACACACCGCCCTGGGCAATAGTGACGCCTGAAAGCAGTTTATTCAACTCCTCATCGTTGCGGATGGCCAATTGCAGATGGCGAGGGATAATTCTAGTTTTCTTGTTATCGCGGGCTGCAATTACCAGCCAACTCCAAAACTTCAGCGGCCAAGTATTCCATAACAGCCGCCAAGTACACTGGAGCACACCGGCACCAACACGCTCGGCATAGTTGCCTTTGCGAAGAAGACGGTGAATACGACCAACGGGGAACTGAAGGCCAGCGCGGTTCGAACGCGACTTTGCCTTTCCCTTAACTTTTCCACCTTTACCACGGCCAGACATTTCTTAAATTCTTTTTTTTTTCACTTTAACACTGCACAAACAAGTATCGAATGCCCAGCCCTCTCAACAATATGACAACTTATACTTTTTTTCACTACCTACTTTTCAGGTAAACGAGGGTGAGTTGTGCTGTTCGCAAACATGAAAACGTTGTACAAAAAAAACCTATAAATGTTAAGCAATTTGTGTGCTTCTGTCAAACATTTGTGGAGTGAGTTAAAGTGAACTTGAGTGAATAATAACAATCATGCCGCCTAAGACAAGTGGAAAGGCAGCCAAAAAGGCTGGCAAAGCCCAGAAGAATATTACCAAGAATGATAAGAAGAAGAAGCGTAAGAGGAAGGAAAGCTACGCCATCTACATTTACAAAGTGCTAAAGCAGGTCCATCCTGACACTGGAATCTCGTCAAAGGCCATGAGCATCATGAATAGCTTTGTGAACGACATTTTTGAGCGTATTGCTGCTGAAGCCTCTCGTTTGGCCCACTACAACAAACGTTCTACGATTACCAGTCGGGAATCCAAACTGCAGTCCGTCTTCTGTTGCCCGGAGAGTTGGCCAAGCACGCTGTCAGTGAAGGAACAAAGGCAGTTACCAAGTACACTAGCTCCAAGTAAATCTTAGCTTGATGTATGCAGAACACCCAAAAGCAAAAGGCCCTTTTCAGGGCCACAAATCTTTTTTCAAAGAATATGAAATATTTCCATGCTAACAAAATTTCTGATTCTGATTCTGAATAAATTACCTTTAATTCTTATTGTATAAAACTTACTGAAGCAAATATATTTGCTTGCTATTCAAGAAAAACTATAAAATTATCGTTACTCCACAAATATCCCACTACAATTTCCTACGTTTTTATTATGATGAAGTTGGACACGTAAAAACTATTTGACGAAAACAGAAATTAACATCGAATATATTTCAAATATTGCTGCTGACTAAATAGGATCCGTTTCTTTTTATATTACTTTTAACAGCAACAAGAAAGATACAGGTAGAAAAATATTTTTTTTTCTCTTGGATATATAAAATTGTAGTCCTGAAAAGGACTTTGTTTAATAGCAAATTTCATAGTTTTGAAATTTGTTCATACTCTGTCTGAAGAGTATATTTCGATGTGAAATTACTTCTTTGTTGCAGACGCAGTTTTTGCCTTTGGCTTCTTGGCAGCAGCTTTTTTTGGCGACGCAGCCGCGACAACCTTCTTAGGCTTAGCACTGGTGGTCTTAGGTTTGGGAGTTTTTGGCTTTGCTGCGCTTGACTTTGCCTTTGCTGTTGTGGGCTTGGCTTTAATAGTACCAACTTTCTTTGCATCTTTGGCCTTCGCTTTTTCAGCTTTCTTCTTGTCAACACTCTTTTTGGTCACCACAGCCTTCGACAACTTCTTATCAGCGACACCCTTTGGTTTCTTGGTAGCAGATATAGTTTTCTTTTTAGCTGCTGCTTGCCGACGAAGTTACCTTCTTGGATTTCTTCTCTACAGAGGACACCTTAGGCTTAGGCTCCTTTTTGGAAGATGCAGACAACTTAAACGAACCAGATGCACCCTTGCCCTTTGTTTGAATCAACTTTCCATTCGCAACTGAATTCTTCAGGTACTTCTTAATGAATGGGGCTAGTTTTTGGGCATCGCACTTGTAAGTGGCACTGATATATTTCTTTATAGCCAAAAGGGATGAGCCACCACGTTCCTTTAAATTTTGTATCGATGCATCCACCATCTGCTGAGTTGGTGGGTGTGTTGGAGGAGCCGTTGTTTTCTTTGCCTTCGATGCGGATGCGGATGCTGGCTTTTTAGCAGCTACCTTCTTCTCAGCTGAGGCTGTTTGGGGAGTCACGGGAGACGCAGATACTGCAACAACGGAATCAGACATTTTTATTCAGCACTTCTTTACTTCTTCACTATAAAAACAAATGCAACGTTTTTGTTTAATCGAAATTTGCCAGCTGCGGCATGGCATTTTGGTCACCCGTTTCAGTGAGAATCGAGGAGGAAGGCTACGCGAGAATGTTTTTGCTATTGAACGTTCGTTACACAGAAGTTTACAATTACCATTTTATTGATTTATCTTTTTGAACAATTTATACATGGAATTTAAACTAAATAGTTAATTGAACATATTCCAAAATGTTTGAAAAATTGAAAAAATAAGTTCTCAGTTTGTTAAATATGATTTAACGATTTTTAATTGCCATCTAAAGTTTGACATTGTATGATAGCAAAATAAGATATCTTGGAAAAATCGCATTTTTAATTAAATAATAATGAAAATGTTAACAAATTATGTTGACAGATAATAATTCATTAATTTTTTTGTCAAATTCAACTATTAATATGAACATTCCTTATATCTTTCTCTTTTAAATGCGATTTTAACTAACCCATTTGGTGTTGAAAGCAGACTTGCATTCGAGGCAACGCAATACAAAAATGGTTTGTAAAAATAAAATCTTCTCCTTAACAATAAATATATGTTAATAAAGATAATATTAGAAGAAAAATGTTTTATTTTCGTTACTTGCATCAAACATATAGTCATTTCATATCGTAATATTATATATATAATTCGATATACACTTCTCCTTCACCAAGAAATACAGTGATAAAATATTTTTTCATGTAAGCCACTTTATTTTATTAAGAAGAATGCTAAAATGTTTAAAAACTAATATAGTTTTATCTTCAATAGGAAGTGCTTATAAAAATAAAAGGAAAATCTCAGAAAAGAAATATATTATCTTAAGTTACATCAAACGTATCACACATTAACGATACGTTCACATTCGATATTCGCTTTAAAAATACACATTTTTTTATTAAGCAAGAAACGTTTCCCTTTAACAAAAATATATTGAGATCCTTACTCAATTACTTGACTAGGACTAGGACTAGTTAGTGAAAATAAACGCGTGTACCTTCAATTATAAAACACATTTGCTCTAACCTACATTTTATTATGTAAATATAAACCTATATACTCGTTTCCTTT
The DNA here is from genome assembly GCF_003285905.1 of Drosophila hydei. Taxonomy (NCBI): domain Eukaryota; kingdom Metazoa; phylum Arthropoda; class Insecta; order Diptera; family Drosophilidae; genus Drosophila; species Drosophila hydei. The sequence continues at coordinate 52,039 of NW_022045673.1, read as the reverse complement.
ATTTTTATATCAACTCAAATTCAAAATGATTGTCGTTTAAACGAAAATAGGAATCTCCTTGTTATAAATATTGTGGTCCTGAAAAGGACCGATTTGTTGGGTGCGATTTGTATATGTACAAGGCAGAGAGAAGAAATTTAAGCGCGCTCGCCGCGAATACGTCTGGCCAGTTGAATGTCCTTGGGCATGATTGTGACACGCTTAGCATGGATGGCACACAAGTTTGTATCTTCGAATAGGCCAACCAAATAGGCTTCGCTAGCTTCCTGGAGTGCCATCACAGCTGAGCTCTGGAAACGAAGGTCAGTCTTGAAGTCTTGAGCGATTTCACGCACTAGACGCTGGAACGGCAACTTGCGAATAAGCAATTCAGTGCTCTTCTGGTAGCGACGAATTTCACGCAGAGCAACAGTGCCAGGGCGATAGCGATGAGGTTTCTTGACACCGCCAGTAGCTGGTGCACTTTTACGTGCTGCCTTAGTGGCCAACTGCTTGCGAGGAGCCTTGCCTCCAGTTGATTTGCGAGCGGTCTGCTTTGTACGAGCCATTTTTTTCTCTCTTTCACAATTCTTACTTTACACTGTCACTGTTAAAAACACAATAATCGAGATGCTCGCTTACGCATCGCTTATATAGAAAACTGGTGGTGAGTTAGAAAGAGATAGACATATTCGTTACTCATGTTAAATGCTATGCGCTCTACTCTACAAGTTGAGAGGGTAGTGTGTGAGAGGGATGCAAGCATTTGTGTGCTCCCTCGTGTTTTCGGGTTTCTCGGTATAAATAGAAGTGGATGTAACGATGCAGACATTAGTTTGTTTCTGACATTCGTGAAGTGTTCATTAAAAAGTAAAAAGTGAAAAATGACTGGTCGTGGTAAAGGTGGCAAAGGCTTGGGTAAAGGAGGTGCAAAGCGTCATCGCAAAGTGTTGCGTGATAATATCCAGGGTATCACGAAGCCAGCTATCCGTCGTTTAGCTCGTCGTGGTGGCGTGAAGCGAATCTCTGGACTTATCTATGAAGAAACTCGTGGCGTTCTTAAGGTCTTTTTGGAAAATGTTATTCGTGATGCTGTCACATACACCGAACACGCCAAGAGGAAGACAGTCACAGCCATGGATGTTGTCTATGCGCTGAAAAGGCAAGGTCGCACACTGTACGGCTTTGGCGGTTAGGAAAGAAGAAAGTATAAAAAGCAACTTACACTCGCACCAATCGGTCCTTTTCAGGACCACCAACATGTTTCCCTAAAAGAGCTTGAAAATATAAAATTCAATATACATTTTTCGCAAACCAAATCGGTATTGGGCATATATTTAGCTGATGTTCAGTATTGGCTACGAAATGATCAAGAAATTGAATTAATTCCGTCTAGTTAAACCATTTGGTTTCGACATTTATGAAAAATTTGAAGCTATCAAAAAGAAGTGCATATTTCATATTCGATGTTACAGAAATCTTAGCTAAGCTGTGGTGAAAACTCGCGTGTATTTCAAGGGTACATTGCCAAATTTATAGTTTACATATCAGCAATATTAGCAATATTTCAGCTCAACATATTTGAAACCTTTGGAATATGGAACAGAAACACTAAATGACTAAATGAATGGCGATGACTGTACTTTTCTCAGCGTCTACCATCTGTAAATTTTCCCTTTATTTATTCTTATTATATACATATTATTTAGAATGTTTACGTATGAAAAAAGTCATCTCTTTTGTATAAATTGGTCGTCCTGAAAAGGACGTTTGGTTTCGATTTGCGTAAATTCGTTATTAGTAATTTAAGCCTTCTTTTCGGTCTTCTTGGGCAACAAAACTGCTTGGATGTTAGGCAACACACCGCCCTGGGCAATAGTGACGCCTGAAAGCAGTTTATTCAACTCCTCATCGTTGCGGATGGCCAATTGCAGATGGCGAGGGATAATTCTAGTTTTCTTGTTATCGCGGGCTGCATTACCAGCCAACTCCAAAACTTCAGCGGCCAAGTATTCCATAACAGCCGCCAAGTACACTGGAGCACCGGCACCAACACGCTCGGCATAGTTGCCTTTGCGAAGAAGACGGTGAATACGACCAACGGGGAACTGAAGGCCAGCGCGGTTCGAACGCGACTTTGCCTTTCCCTTAACTTTTCCACCTTTACCACGGCCAGACATTTCTTAAATTCTTTTTTTTTTCACTTTAACACTGCACAAACAAGTATCGAATGCCCAGCCCTCTCAACAATATGACAACTTATACTTTTTTCACTACCTACTTTTTCAGGTAAACGAGGGTGAGTTGTGCTGTTCGCAAACATGAAAACGTTGTACAAAAAAAACCTATAAATGTTAAGCAATTTGTGTGCTTCTGTCAAACATTTGTGAAGTGAGTTAAAGTGAACTTGAGTGAATAATAACAATCATGCCGCCTAAGACAAGTGGAAAGGCAGCCAAAAAGGCTGGCAAAGCCCAGAAGAATATTACCAAGAATGATAAGAAGAAGAAGCGTAAGAGGAAGGAAAGCTACGCCATCTACATTTACAAAGTGCTAAAGCAGGTCCATCCTGACACTGGAATCTCGTCAAAGGCCATGAGCATCATGAATAGCTTTGTGAACGACATTTTTGAGCGTATTGCTGCTGAAGCCTCTCGTTTGGCCCACTACAACAAACGTTCTACGATTACCAGTCGGGAAATCCAAACTGCAGTCCGTCTTCTGTTGCCCGGAGAGTTGGCCAAGCACGCTGTCAGTGAAGGAACAAAGGCAGTTACCAAGTACACTAGCTCCAAGTAAATCTTAGCTTGATGTATGCAGAACACCCAAAAGCAAAAGGCCCTTTTCAGGGCCACAAATCTTTTTTCAAAGAATATGAAATATTTCCATGCTAACAAAATTTCTGATTCTGATTCTGAATAGATTACCTTTAATTCTTATTGTATAAAACTTACTGAAGCAAATATATTTGCTTGCTATTCAAGAAAAACTATAAAATTATCGTTACTCCACAAATATCCCACTACAATTTCCTACGTTTTTATTATGATAAAGTTGGACACGTAAAAACTATTTGACGAAAACAGAAATTAACATCGAATATATTTCAAATATTGCTGCTGACTAAATAGGATCCGTTTCTTTTTATATTACTTTTAACAGCAACAAGAAAGATACAGGTAGAAAAATATTTTTTCTCTTGGATATATAAAATTGTAGTCCTGAAAAGGACTTTGTTTAATAGCAAATTTCATAGTTTTGAAATTTATTCATACTCTGTCTGAAGAGTATATTTCGATGTGAAATTACTTCTTTGTTGCAGACGCAGTTTTTGCCTTTGGCTTCTTGGCAGCAGCTTTTTTTGGCGACGCAGCCGCGACAACCTTCTTAGGCTTAGCACTGGTGGTCTTAGGTTTGGGAGTTTTTGGCTTTGCTGCGCTTGACTTTGCCTTTGCTGTTGTGGGCTTGGCTTTAATAGTACCAACTTTCTTTGCATCTTTGGCCTTCGCTTTTTCAGCTTTCTTCTTGTCAACACTCTTTTTGGTCACCACAGCCTTCGACAACTTCTTATCAGCGACACCCTTTGGTTTCTTGGTAGCAGATATAGTTTTCTTTTTAGCTGCTGCTGCCGACGAAGTTACCTTCTTGGATTTCTTCTCTACAGAGGACACCTTAGGCTTAGGCTCCTTTTTGGAAGATGCAGACAACTTAAACGAACCAGATGCACCCTTGCCCTTTGTTTGAATCAACTTTCCATTCGCAACTGAATTCTTCAGGTACTTCTTAATGAATGGGGCTAGTTTTTGGGCATCGCACTTGTAAGTGGCACTGATATATTTCTTTATAGCCAAAAGGGATGAGCCACCACGTTCCTTTAAATTTTGTATCGATGCGTCCACCATCTGCTGAGTTGGTGGGTGTGTTGGAGGAGCCGTTGTTTTCTTTGCCTTCGATGCGGATGCTGGCTTTTTAGCAGCTACCTTCTTCTCAGCTGAGGCTGTTTGGGGAGTCACGGGAGACGCAGATACTGCAACAACGGAATCAGACATTTTTATTCAGCACTTCTTTACTTCTTCACTATAAAAACAAATGCAACGTTTTTGTTTAATCGAAATTTGCCAGCTGCGGCATGGCATTTTGGTCACCCGTTTCAGTGAGAATCGAGGAGGAAGGCTACGCGAGAATGTTTTTGCTATTGAACGTTCGTTACACAGAAGTTTACAATTACCATTTTATTGATTTGTCTTTTTAAACAGTTTATACATGGAATTTAAACTAAATAGTTTGTTGAACATATTCCAAAATGTTTGAAAAATTGAAAAAATAAGTTTTCAGTTTGTTAAATATGATTTAACGATTTTTAATTGCCATCTAAAGTTTGACTTTGTATGATAGCAAAATAAGATATCTTGGAAAAATCGCATTTTTAATTAAATAATAATGAAAATGTTAACAAATTATGTTGACAGATAATAATTCATTAATTTTTTTGTTAAATTCAACTATTAATATGAACATTCCTTATATCTTTATCTTTTAAATGCGATTTTAACTAACCCATTTGGTGTTGAAAGCAGACTTGCATTCGAGGCAACGCAATACAAAAATGGTTTGTAAAAATAAAATCTTCTCCTTAACAATAAATATATGTTAATAAAGATAATATTAGAAGAAAAATGTTTTATTTTCTTTACTTGCATCAAACATATAGTCATTTCATATCGTAATATTATATATATAATGCGATATACACTTCTCCCTCACCAAGAAATACAGTGATAAAATATTTTTTCATCTAAGCCACTTTATTTTATTAAGAAGAATGCTAAAATGTTTAAAAACTAATATAGTTTTATCTTCAATAGGAAGTGCTTATAAAAATAAAAGGAAAATCTCAGAAAAGAAATATATTATCTTAAGTTACATCAAACGTATCACACATTAACGATAGATACGTTCACATTCGATATTCGCTTTAAAAATACACATTTTTTTATTAAGCAAGAAACGTTTCCCTTTAACAAAAATATATTGAGATCCTTGCTCAATTACTTGACTAGGACTAGGACTAGTTAGTGAAAATAAACGCGTGTACCTTCAATTATAAAACACATTTGCTCTAACCTACATTTTATTATGTAAATATAAACCTATATACTCGTTTCCTTTATTTTTATATCAACTCAAATTCAAAATGATTGTCGTTTAAACGAAAATAGGAATCTCCTTGTTATAAATATTGTGGTCCTGAAAAGGACCGATTTGTTGGGTGCGATTTGTATATGTACAAGGCAGAGAGAAGAAATTTAAGCGCGCTCGCCGCGAATACGTCTGGCCAGTTGAATGTCCTTGGGCATGATTGTGACACGCTTAGCATGGATGGCACACAAGTTTGTATCTTCGAATAGGCCAACCAAATAGGCTTCGCTAGCTTCCTGGAGTGCCATCACAGCTGAGCTCTGGAAACGAAGGTCAGTCTTGAAGTCTTGAGCGATTTCACGCACTAGACGCTGGAACGGCAACTTGCGAATAAGCAATTCAGTGCTCTTCTGGTAGCGACGAATTTCACGCAGAGCAACAGTGCCAGGGCGATAGCGATGAGGTTTCTTGACACCGCCAGTAGCTGGTGCACTTTTACGTGCTGCCTTAGTGGCCAACTGCTTGCGAGGAGCCTTGCCTCCAGTTGATTTGCGAGCGGTCTGCTTTGTACGAGCCATTTTTTTCTCTCTTTCACAATTCTTACTTTACACTGTCACTGTTAAAAACACAATAATCGAGATGCTCGCTTACGCATCGCTTATATAGAAAACTGGTGGTGAGTTAGAAAGAGATAGACATATTCGTTACTCATGTTAAATGCTATGCGCTCTACTCTACAAGTTGAGAGGGTAGTGTGTGAGAGGGATGCAAGCATTTGTGTGCTCCCTCGTGTTTTCGGGTTTCTCGGTATAAATAGAAGTGGATGTAACGATGCAGACATTAGTTTGTTTCTGACATTCGTGAAGTGTTCATTAAAAAGTAAAAAGTGAAAAATGACTGGTCGTGGTAAAGGTGGCAAAGGCTTGGGTAAAGGAGGTGCAAAGCGTCATCGCAAAGTGTTGCGTGATAATATCCAGGGTATCACGAAGCCAGCTATCCGTCGTTTAGCTCGTCGTGGTGGCGTGAAGCGAATCTCTGGACTTATCTATGAAGAAACTCGTGGCGTTCTTAAGGTCTTTTTGGAAAATGTTATTCGTGATGCTGTCACATACACCGAACACGCCAAGAGGAAGACAGTCACAGCCATGGATGTTGTCTATGCGCTGAAAAGGCAAGGTCGCACACTGTACGGCTTTGGCGGTTAGGAAAGAAGAAAGTATAAAAAGCAACTTACACTCGCACCAATCGGTCCTTTTCAGGACCACCATCATGTTTCCCTAAAAGAGCTTGAAAATATAAAATTCAATATACATTTTTCGCAAACCAAATCGGTATTGGGCATATATTTAGCTGATGTTCAGTATTGGCTACGAAATGATCGAGAAATTGAATTAATTCCGTCTAGTTAAACCATTTGGTTTCGACATTTATGAAAAATTTGAAGCTATCAAAAAGAAGTATTGTGCATATTTCATATTCGAATAAGAATTCGATGTTACAGAAATCTTAGCTAAGCTGCGGTGAAAACTCGCGTGTATTTCAAGGGTACATTGCCAAATTTATAGTTTACATATCAGCAATATTAGCAATATTTCAGCTCAACATATTTGAAACCTTTGGAATATGGAACAGAAACACTAAATGACTAAATGAATGGCGATGACTGTACTTTTCTCAGCGTCTACCATCTGTAAATTTTCCCTTTATTTATTCTTATTATATACATATTATTTAGAATGTTTACGTATGAAAAAAGTCATCTCTTTTGTATAAATTGGTCGTCCTGAAAAGGACGTTTGGTTTCGATTTGCGTAAATTCGTTATTAGTAATTTAAGCCTTCTTTTCGGTCTTCTTGGGCAACAAAACTGCTTGGATGTTAGGCAACACACCGCCCTGGGCAATAGTGACGCCTGAAAGCAGTTTATTCAACTCCTCATCGTTGCGGATGGCCAATTGCAGATGGCGAGGGATAATTCTGGTTTTCTTGTTATCGCGGGCTGCATTACCAGCCAACTCCAAAACTTCAGCGGCCAAGTATTCCATAACAGCCGCCAAGTACACTGGAGCACCGGCACCAACACGCTCGGCATAGTTGCCTTTGCGAAGAAGACGGTGAATACGACCAACGGGGAACTGAAGGCCAGCGCGGTTCGAACGCGACTTTGCCTTTCCCTTAACTTTTCCACCTTTACCACGGCCAGACATTTCTTAAATTCTTTTTTTTTTCACTTTAACACTGCACAAACAAGTATCGAATGCCCAGCCCTCTCAACAATATGACAACTTATACTTTTTTCACTACCTACTTTTTCAGGTAAACGAGGGTGAGTTGTGCTGTTCGCAAACATGAAAACGTTGTACAAAAAAAACCTATAAATGTTAAGCAATTTGTGTGCTTCTGTCAAACATTTGTGAAGTGAGTTAAAGTGAACTTGAGTGAATAATAACAATCATGCCGCCTAAGACAAGTGGAAAGGCAGCCAAAAAGGCTGGCAAAGCCCAGAAGAATATTACCAAGAATGATAAGAAGAAGAAGCGTAAGAGGAAGGAAAGCTACGCCATCTACATTTACAAAGTGCTAAAGCAGGTCCATCCTGACACTGGAATCTCGTCAAAGGCCATGAGCATCATGAATAGCTTTGTGAACGACATTTTTGAGCGTACGCTGTCAGTGAAGGAACAAAGGCAGTTACCAAGTACACTAGCTCCAAGTAAATCTTAGCTTGATGTATGCAGAACACCCAAAAGCAAAAGGCCCTTTTCAGGGCCACAAATCTTTTTTCAAAGAATATGAAATATTTCCATGCTAACAAAATTTCTGATTCTGATTCTGAATAGATTACCTTTAATTCTTATTGTATAAAACTTACTGAAGCAAATATATTTGCTTGCTATTCAAGAAAAACTATAAAATTATCGTTACTCCACAAATATCCCACTACAATTTCCTACGTTTTTATTATGATAAAGTTGGACACGTAAAAACTATTTGACGAAAACAGAAATTAACATCGAATATATTTCAAATATTGCTGCTGACTAAATAGGATCCGTTTCTTTTTATATTACTTTTAACAGCAACAAGAAAGATACAGGTAGAAAAATATTTTTTTTTCTCTTGGATATATAAAATTGTAGTCCTGAAAAGGACTTTGTTTAATAGCAAATTTCATAGTTTTGAAATTTGTTCATACTCTGTCTGAAGAGTATATTTCGATGTGAAATTACTTCTTTGTTGCAGACGCAGTTTTTGCCTTTGGCTTCTTGGCAGCAGCTTTTTTTGGCGACGCAGCCGCGACAACCTTCTTAGGCTTAGCACTGGTGGTCTTAGGTTTGGGAGTTTTTGGCTTTGCTGCGCTTGACTTTGCCTTTGCTGTTGTGGGCTTGGCTTTAATAGTACCAACTTTCTTTGCATCTTTGGCCTTCGCTTTTTCAGCTTTCTTCTTGTCAACACTCTTTTTGGTCACCACAGCCTTCGACAACTTCTTATCAGCGACACCCTTTGGTTTCTTGGTAGCAGATATAGTTTTCTTTTTAGCTGCTGCTGCCGACGAAGTTACCTTCTTGGATTTCTTCTCTACAGAGGACACCTTAGGCTTAGGCTCCTTTTTGGAAGATGCAGACAACTTAAACGAACCAGATGCACCCTTGCCCTTTGTTTGAATCAACTTTCCATTCGCAACTGAATTCTTCAGGTACTTCTTAATGAATGGGGCTAGTTTTTGGGCATCGCACTTGTAAGTGGCACTGATATATTTCTTTATAGCCAAAAGGGATGAGCCACCACGTTCCTTTAAATTTTGTATCGATGCGTCCACCATCTGCTGAGTTGGTGGGTGTGTTGGAGGAGCCGTTGTTTTCTTTGCCTTCGATGCGGATGCGGATGCTGGCTTTTTAGCAGCTACCTTCTTCTCAGCTGAGGCTGTTTGGGGAGTCACGGGAGACGCAGATACTGCAACAACGGAATCAGACATTTTTATTCAGCACTTCTTTACTTCTTCACTATAAAAACAAATGCAACGTTTTTGTTTAATCGAAATTTGCCAGCTGCGGCATGGCATTTTGGTCACCCGTTTCAGTGAGAATCGAGGAGGAAGGCTACGCGAGAATGTTTTTGGTATTGAACGTTCGTTACACAGAAGTTTACAATTACCATTTTATTGATTTGTCTTTTTAAACAGTTTATACATGGAATTTAAACTAAATAGTTTATTGAACATATTCCAAAATGTTTGAAAAATTGAAAAAATAAGTTTTCAGTTTGTTAAATATGATTTAACGATTTTTAATTGCCATCTAAAGTTTGACTTTGTATGATAGCAAAATAAGATATCTTGGAAAAATCGCATTTTTAATTAAATAATAATGAAAATGTTAACAAATTATGTTGACAGATAATAATTCATTAATTTTTTTGTTAAATTCAACTATTAATATGAACATTCCTTATATCTTTATCTTTTAAATGCGATTTTAACTAACCCATTTGGTGTTGAAAGCAGACTTGCATTCGAGGCAACGCAATACAAAAATGGTTTGTAAAAATAAAATCTTCTCCTTAACAATAAATATATGTTAATAAAGATAATATTAGAAGAAAAATGTTTTATTTTCTTTACTTGCATCAAACATATAGTCATTTCATATCGTAATATTATATATATAATGCGATATACACTTCTCCCTCACCAAGAAATACAGTGATAAAATATTTTTTCATCTAAGCCACTTTATTTTATTAAGAAGAATGCTAAAATGTTTAAAAACTAATATAGTTTGATCTTCAATAGGAAGTGCTTATAAAAATAAAAGGAAAATCTCAGAAAAGAAATATATTATCTTAAGTTACATCAAACGTATCACACATTAACGATAGATACGTTCACATTCGATATTCGCTTTAAAAATACACATTTTTTTGTTAAGCAAGAAACGTTTCCCTTTAACAAAAATATATTGAGATCCTTACTCAATTACTTGACTAGGACTAGGACTAGTTAGTGAAAATAAACGCGTGTACCTTCAATTATAAAACACATTTGCTCTAACCTACATTTTATTATGTAAATATAAACCTATATACTCGTTTCCTTTATTTTTATATCAACTCAAATTCAAAATGATTGTCGTTTAAACGAAAATAGGAATCTCCTTGTTATAAATATTGTGGTCCTGAAAAGGACCGATTTGTTGGGTGCGATTTGTATATGTACAAGGCAGAGAGAAGAAATTTAAGCGCGCTCGCCGCGAATACGTCTGGCCAGTTGAATGTCCTTGGGCATGATTGTGACACGCTTAGCATGGATGGCACACAAGTTTGTATCTTCGAATAGGCCAACCAAATAGGCTTCGCTAGCTTCCTGGAGTGCCATCACAGCTGAGCTCTGGAAACGAAGGTCAGTCTTGAAGTCTTGAGCGATTTCACGCACTAGACGCTGGAACGGCAACTTGCGAATAAGCAATTCAGTGCTCTTCTGGTAGCGACGAATTTCACGCAGAGCAACAGTGCCAGGGCGATAGCGATGAGGTTTCTTGACACCGCCAGTAGCTGGTGCACTTTTACGTGCTGCCTTAGTGGCCAACTGCTTGCGAGGAGCCTTGCCTCCAGTTGATTTGCGAGCGGTCTGCTTTGTACGAGCCATTTTTTTCTCTCTTTCACAATTCTTACTTTACACTGTCACTGTTAAAAACACAATAATCGAGATGCTCGCTTACGCATCGCTTATATAGAAAACTGGTGGTGAGTTAGAAAGAGATAGACATATTCGTTACTCATGTTAAATGCTATGCGCTCTACTCTACAAGTTGAGAGGGTAGTGTGTGAGAGGGATGCAAGCATTTGTGTGCTCCCTCGTGTTTTCGGGTTTCTCGGTATAAATAGAAGTGGATGTAACGATGCAGACATTAGTTTGTTTCTGACATTCGTGAAGTGTTCATTAAAAAGTAAAAAGTGAAAAATGACTGGTCGTGGTAAAGGTGGCAAAGGCTTGGGTAAAGGAGGTGCAAAGCGTCATCGCAAAGTGTTGCGTGATAATATCCAGGGTATCACGAAGCCAGCTATCCGTCGTTTAGCTCGTCGTGGTGGCGTGAAGCGAATCTCTGGACTTATCTATGAAGAAACTCGTGGCGTTCTTAAGGTCTTTTTGGAAAATGTTATTCGTGATGCTGTCACATACACCGAACACGCCAAGAGGAAGACAGTCACAGCCATGGATGTTGTCTATGCGCTGAAAAGGCAAGGTCGCACACTGTACGGCTTTGGCGGTTAGGAAAGAAGAAAGTATAAAAAGCAACTTACACTCGCACCAATCGGTCCTTTTCAGGACCACCAACATGTTTCCCTAAAAGAGCTTGAAAATATAAAATTCAATATACATTTTTCGCAAACCAAATCGGTATTGGGCATATATTTAGCTGATGTTCAGTATTGGCTACGAAATGATCGAGAAATTTAATTAATTCCGTCTAGTTAAACCATTTGGTTTCGACATTTATGAAAAATTTGAAGCTATCAAAAAGAAGTATTGTGCATATTTCATATTCGAATAAGAATTCGATGTTACAGAAATCTTAGCTAAGCTGCGGTGAAAACTCGCGTGTATTTCAAGGGTACATTGCCAAATTTATAGTTTACATATCAGCAATATTAGCAATATTTCAGCTCAACATATTTGAAACCTTTGGAATATGGAACAGAAACACTAAATGACTAAATGAATGGCGATGACTGTACTTTTCTCAGCGTCTACCATCTGTAAATTTTCCCTTTATTTATTCTTATTATATACATATTATTTAGAATGTTTACGTATGAAAAAAGTCATCTCTTTTGTATAAATTGGTCGTCCTGAAAAGGACGTTTGGTTTCGATTTGCGTAAATTCGTTATTAGTAATTTAAGCCTTCTTTTCGGTCTTCTTGGGCAACAAAACTGCTTGGATGTTAGGCAACACACCGCCCTGGGCAATAGTGACGCCTGAAAGCAGTTTATTCAACTCCTCATCGTTGCGGATGGCCAATTGCAGATGGCGAGGGATAATTCTGGTTTTCTTGTTATCGCGGGCTGCATTACCAGCCAACTCCAAAACTTCAGCGGCCAAGTATTCCATAACAGCCGCCAAGTACACTGGAGCACCGGCACCAACACGCTCGGCATAGTTGCCTTTGCGAAGAAGACGGTGAATACGACCAACGGGGAACTGAAGGCCAGCGCGGTTCGAACGCGACTTTGCCTTTCCCTTAACTTTTCCACCTTTACCACGGCCAGACATTTCTTAAATTCTTTTTTTTTTCACTTTAACACTGCACAAACAAGTATCGAATGCCCAGCCCTCTCAACAATATGACAACTTATACTTTTTTCACTACCTACTTTTTCAGGTAAACGAGGGTGAGTTGTGCTGTTCGCAAACATGAAAACGTTGTACAAAAAAAACCTATAAATGTTAAGCAATTTGTGTGCTTCTGTCAAACATTTGTGAAGTGAGTTAAAGTGAACTTGAGTGAATAATAACAATCATGCCGCCTAAGACAAGTGGAAAGGCAGCCAAAAAGGCTGGCAAAGCCCAGAAGAATATTACCAAGAATGATAAGAAGAAGAAGCGTAAGAGGAAGGAAAGCTACGCCATCTACATTTACAAAGTGCTAAAGCAGGTCCATCCTGACACTGGAATCTCGTCAAAGGCCATGAGCATCATGAATAGCTTTGTGAACGACATTTTTGAGCGTATTGCTGCTGAAGCCTCTCGTTTGGCCCACTACAACAAACGTTCTACGATTACCAGTCGGGAAATCCAAACTGCAGTCCGTCTTCTGTTGCCCGGAGAGTTGGCCAAGCACGCTGTCAGTGAAGGAACAAAGGCAGTTACCAAGTACACTAGCTCCAAGTAAATCTTAGCTTGATGTATGCAGAACACCCAAAAGCAAAAGGCCCTTTTCAGGGCCACAAATCTTTTTTCAAAGAATATGAAATATTTCCATGCTAACAAAATTTCTGATTCTGATTCTGAATAGATTACCTTTAATTCTTATTGTATAAAACTTACTGAAGCAAATATATTTGCTTGCTATTCAAGAAAAACTATAAAATTATCGTTACTCCACAAATATCCCACTACAATTTCCTACGTTTTTATTATGATGAAGTTGGACACGTAAAAACTATTTGACGAAAACAGAAATTAACATCGAATATATTTCAAATATTGCTGCTGACTAAATAGGATCCGTTTCTTTTTATATTACTTTTAACAGCAACAAGAAAGATACAGGTAGAAAAATATTTTTTCTCTTGGATATATAAAATTGTAGTCCTGAAAAGGACTTTGTTTAATAGCAAATTTCATAGTTTTGAAATTTGTTCATACTCTCTCTGAAGAGTATATTTCGATGTGAAATTACTTCTTTGTTGCAGACGCAGTTTTTGCCTTTGGCTTCTTGGCAGCAGCTTTTTTTGGCGACGCAGCCGCGACAACCTTCTTAGGCTTAGCACTGGTGGTCTTAGGTTTGGGAGTTTTTGGCTTTGCTGCGCTTGACTTTGCCTTTGCTGTTGTGGGCTTGGCTTTAATAGTACCAACTTTCTTTGCATCTTTGGCCTTCGCTTTTTCAGCTTTCTTCTTGTCAACACTCTTTTTGGTCACCACAGCCTTCGACAACTTCTTATCAGCGACACCCTTTGGTTTCTTGGTAGCAGATATAGTTTTCTTTTTAGCTGCTGCTGCCGACGAAGTTACCTTCTTGGATTTCTTCTCTACAGAGGACACCTTAGGCTTAGGCTCCTTTTTGGAAGATGCAGACAACTTAAACGAACCAGATGCACCCTTGCCCTTTGTTTGAATCAACTTTCCATTCGCAACTGAATTCTTCAGGTACTTCTTAATGAATGGGGCTAGTTTTTGGGCATCGCACTTGTAAGTGGCACTGATATATTTCTTTATAGCCAAAAGGGATGAGCCACCACGTTCCTTTAAATTTTGTATCGATGCGTCCACCATCTGCTGAGTTGGTGGGTGTGTTGGAGGAGCCGTTGTTTTCTTTGCCTTCGATGCGGATGCGGATGCTGGCTTTTTAGCAGCTACCTTCTTCTCAGCTGAGGCTGTTTGGGGAGTCACGGGAGACGCAGATACTGCAACAACGGAATCAGACATTTTTATTCAGCACTTCTTTACTTCTTCACTATAAAAACAAATGCAACGTTTTTGTTTAATCGAAATTTGCCAGCTGCGGCATGGCATTTTGGTCACCCGTTTCAGTGAGAATCGAGGAGGAAGGCTACGCGAGAATGTTTTTGCTATTGAACGTTCGTTACACAGAAGTTTACAATTACCATTTTATTGATTTGTCTTTTTAAACAGTTTATACATGGAATTTAAACTAAATAGTTTATTGAACATATTCCAAAATGTTTGAAAAATTGAAAAAATAAGTTTTCAGTTTGTTAAATATGATTTAACGATTTTTAATTGCCATCTAAAGTTTGACTTTGTATGATAGCAAAATAAGATATCTTGGAAAAATCGCATTTTTAATTAAATAATAATGAAAATGTTAACAAATTATGTTGACAGATAATAATTCATTAATTTTTTTGTTAAATTCAACTATTAATATGAACATTCCTTATATCTTTATCTTTTAAATGCGATTTTAACTAACCCATTTGGTGTTGAAAGCAGACTTGCATTCGAGGCAACGCAATACAAAAATGGTTTGTAAAAATAAAATCTTCTCCTTAACAATAAATATATGTTAATAAAGATAATATTAGAAGAAAAATGTTTTATTTTCTTTACTTGCATCAAACATATAGTCATTTCATATCGTAATATTATATATATAATGCGATATACACTTCCTCACCAAGAAATACAGTGATAAAATATTTTTTCATCTAAGCCACTTTATTTTATTAAGAAGAATGCTAAAATGTTTAAAAACTAATATAGTTTGATCTTCAATAGGAAGTGCTTATAAAAATAAAAGGAAAATCTCAGAAAAGAAATATATTATCTTAAGTTACATCAAACGTATCACACATTAACGATAGATACGTTCACATTCGATATTCGCTTTAAAAATACACATTTTTTTGTTAAGCAAGAAACGTTTCCCTTTAACAAAAATATATTGAGATCCTTACTCAATTACTTGACTAGGACTAGGACTAGTTAGTGAAAATAAACGCGTGTACCTTCAATTATAAAACACATTTGCTCTAACCTACATTTTATTATGTAAATATAAACCTATATACTCGTTTCCTTTATTTTTATATCAACTCAAATTCAAAATGATTGTCGTTTAAACGAAAATAGGAATCTCCTTGTTATAAATATTGTGGTCCTGAAAAGGACCGATTTGTTGGGTGCGATTTGTATATGTACAAGGCAGAGAGAAGAAATTTAAGCGCGCTCGCCGCGAATACGTCTGGCCAGTTGAATGTCCTTGGGCATGATTGTGACACGCTTAGCATGGATGGCACACAAGTTTGTATCTTCGAATAGGCCAACCAAATAGGCTTCGCTAGCTTCCTGGAGTGCCATCACAGCTGAGCTCTGGAAACGAAGGTCAGTCTTGAAGTCTTGAGCGATTTCACGCACTAGACGCTGGAACGGCAACTTGCGAATAAGCAATTCAGTGCTCTTCTGGTAGCGACGAATTTCACGCAGAGCAACAGTGCCAGGGCGATAGCGATGAGGTTTCTTGACACCGCCAGTAGCTGGTGCACTTTTACGTGCTGCCTTAGTGGCCAACTGCTTGCGAGGAGCCTTGCCTCCAGTTGATTTGCGAGCGGTCTGCTTTGTACGAGCCATTTTTTTCTCTCTTTCACAATTCTTACTTTACACTGTCACTGTTAAAAACACAATAATCGAGATGCTCGCTTACGCATCGCTTATATAGAAAACTGGTGGTGAGTTAGAAAGAGATAGACATATTCGTTACTCATGTTAAATGCTATGCGCTCTACTCTACAAGTTGAGAGGGTAGTGTGTGAGAGGGATGCAAGCATTTGTGTGCTCCCTCGTGTTTTCGGGTTTCTCGGTATAAATAGAAGTGGATGTAACGATGCAGACATTAGTTTGTTTCTGACATTCGTGAAGTGTTCATTAAAAAGTAAAAAGTGAAAAATGACTGGTCGTGGTAAAGGTGGCAAAGGCTTGGGTAAAGGAGGTGCAAAGCGTCATCGCAAAGTGTTGCGTGATAATATCCAGGGTATCACGAAGCCAGCTATCCGTCGTTTAGCTCGTCGTGGTGGCGTGAAGCGAATCTCTGGACTTATCTATGAAGAAACTCGTGGCGTTCTTAAGGTCTTTTTGGAAAATGTTATTCGTGATGCTGTCACATACACCGAACACGCCAAGAGGAAGACAGTCACAGCCATGGATGTTGTCTATGCGCTGAAAAGGCAAGGTCGCACACTGTACGGCTTTGGCGGTTAGGAAAGAAGAAAGTATAAAAAGCAACTTACACTCGCACCAATCGGTCCTTTTCAGGACCACCAACATGTTTCCCTAAAAGAGCTTGAAAATATAAAATTCAATATACATTTTTCGCAAACCAAATCGGTATTGGGCATATATTTAGCTGATGTTCAGTATTGGCTACGAAATGATCGAGAAATTGAATTAATTCCGTCTAGTTAAACCATTTGGTTTCGACATTTATGAAAAATTTGAAGCTATCAAAAAGAAGTATTGTGCATATTTCATATTCGAATAAGAATTCGATGTTACAGAAATCTTAGCTAAGCTGCGGTGAAAACTCGCGTGTATTTCAAGGGTACATTGCCAAATTTATAGTTTACATATCAGCAATATTAGCAATATTTCAGCTCAACATATTTGAAACCTTTGGAATATGGAACAGAAACACTAAATGACTAAATGAATGGCGATGACTGTACTTTTCTCAGCGTCTACCATCTGTAAATTTTCCCTTTATTTATTATTATATACATATTATTTAGAATGTTTATGTATGAAAAAAGTCATCTCTTTTGTATAAATTGGTCGTCCTGAAAAGGACGTTTGGTTTCGATTTGCGTAAATTCGTTATTAGTAATTTAAGCCTTCTTTTCGGTCTTCTTGGGCAACAAAACTGCTTGGATGTTAGGCAACACACCGCCCTGGGCAATAGTGACGCCTGAAAGCAGTTTATTCAACTCCTCATCGTTGCGGATGGCCAATTGCAGATGGCGAGGGATAATTCTGGTTTTCTTGTTATCGCGGGCTGCATTACCAGCCAACTCCAAAACTTCAGCGGCCAAGTATTCCATAACAGCCGCCAAGTACACTGGAGCACCGGCACCAACACGCTCGGCATAGTTGCCTTTGCGAAGAAGACGGTGAATACGACCAACGGGGAACTGAAGGCCAGCGCGGTTCGAACGCGACTTTGCCTTTCCCTTAACTTTTCCACCTTTACCACGGCCAGACATTTCTTAAATTCTTTTTTTTCACTTTAACACTGCACAAACAAGTATCGAATGCCCAGCCCTCTCAACAATATGACAACTTATACTTTTTTCACTACCTACTTTTTCAGGTAAACGAGGGTGAGTTGTGCTGTTCGCAAACATGAAAACGTTGTACAAAAAAAACCTATAAATGTTAAGCAATTTGTGTGCTTCTGTCAAACATTTGTGAAGTGAGTTAAAGTGAACTTGAGTGAATAATAACAATCATGCCGCCTAAGACAAGTGGAAAGGCAGCCAAAAAGGCTGGCAAAGCCCAGAAGAATATTACCAAGAATGATAAGAAGAAGAAGCGTAAGAGGAAGGAAAGCTACGCCATCTACATTTACAAAGTGCTAAAGCAGGTCCATCCTGACACTGGAATCTCGTCAAAGGCCATGAGCATCATGAATAGCTTTGTGAACGACATTTTTGAGCGTATTGCTGCTGAAGCCTCTCGTTTGGCCCACTACAACAAACGTTCTACGATTACCAGTCGGGAAATCCAAACTGCAGTCCGTCTTCTGTTGCCCGGAGAGTTGGCCAAGCACGCTGTCAGTGAAGGAACAAAGGCAGTTACCAAGTACACTAGCTCCAAGTAAATCTTAGCTTGATGTATGCAGAACACCCAAAAGCAAAAGGCCCTTTTCAGGGCCACAAATCTTTTTTCAAAGAATATGAAATATTTCCATGCTAACAAAATTTCTGATTCTGATTCTGAATAAATTACCTTTAATTCTTATTGTATAAAACTTACTGAAGCAAATATATTTGCTTGCTATTCAAGAAAAACTATAAAATTATCGTTACTCCACAAATATCCCACTACAATTTCCTACGTTTTTATTATGATAAAGTTGGACACGTAAAAACTATTTGACGAAAACAGAAATTAACATCGAATATATTTCAAATATTGCTGCTGACTAAATAGGATCCGTTTCTTTTTATATTACTTTTAACAGCAACAAGAAAGATACAGGTAGAAAAATATTTTTTTTTCTCTTGGATATATAAAATTGTAGTCCTGAAAAGGACTTTGTTTAATAGCAAATTTCATAGTTTTGAAATTTGTTCATACTCTGTCTGAAGAGTATATTTCGATGTGAAATTACTTCTTTGTTGCAGACGCAGTTTTTGCCTTTGGCTTCTTGGCAGCAGCTTTTTTTGGCGACGCAGCCGCGACAACCTTCTTAGGCTTAGCACTGGTGGTCTTAGGTTTGGGAGTTTTTGGCTTTGCTGCGCTTGACTTTGCCTTTGCTGTTGTGGGCTTGGCTTTAATAGTACCAACTTTCTTTGCATCTTTGGCCTTCGCTTTTTCAGCTTTCTTCTTGTCAACACTCTTTTTGGTCACCACAGCCTTCGACAACTTCTTATCAGCGACACCCTTTGGTTTCTTGGTAGCAGATATAGTTTTCTTTTTAGCTGCTGCTGCCGACGAAGTTACCTTCTTGGATTTCTTCTCTACAGAGGACACCTTAGGCTTAGGCTCCTTTTTGGAAGATGCAGACAACTTAAACGAACCAGATGCACCCTTGCCCTTTGTTTGAATCAACTTTCCATTCGCAACTGAATTCTTCAGGTACTTCTTAATGAATGGGGCTAGTTTTTGGGCATCGCACTTGTAAGTGGCACTGATATATTTCTTTATAGCCAAAAGGGATGAGCCACCACGTTCCTTTAAATTTTGTATCGATGCGTCCACCATCTGCTGAGTTGGTGGGTGTGTTGGAGGAGCCGTTGTTTTCTTTGCCTTCGATGCGGATGCTGGCTTTTTAGCAGCTACCTTCTTCTCAGCTGAGGCTGTTTGGGGAGTCACGGGAGACGCAGATACTGCAACAACGGAATCAGACATTTTTATTCAGCACTTCTTTACTTCTTCACTATAAAAACAAATGCAACGTTTTTGTTTAATCGAAATTTGCCAGCTGCGGCATGGCATTTTGGTCACCCGTTTCAGTGAGAATCGAGGAGGAAGGCTACGCGAGAATGTTTTTGCTATTGAACGTTCGTTACACAGAAGTTTACAATTACCATTTTATTGATTTGTCTTTTTAAACAGTTTATACATGGAATTTAAACTAAATAGTTTATTGAACATATTCCAAAATGTTTGAAAAATTGAAAAAATAAGTTTTCAGTTTGTTAAATATGATTTAACGATTTTTAATTGCCATCTAAAGTTTGACTTTGTATGATAGCAAAATAAGATATCTTGGAAAAATCGCATTTTTAATTAAATAATAATGAAAATGTTAACAAATTATGTTGACAGATAATAATTCATTAATTTTTTTGTTAAATTCAACTATTAATATGAACATTCCTTATATCTTTATCTTTTAAATGCGATTTTAACTAACCCATTTGGTGTTGAAAGCAGACTTGCATTCGAGGCAACGCAATACAAAAATGGTTTGTAAAAATAAAATCTTCTCCTTAACAATAAATATATGTTAATAAAGATAATATTAGAAGAAAAATGTTTTATTTTCTTTACTTGCATCAAACATATAGTCATTTCATATCGTAATATTATATATATAATGCGATATACACTTCTCCCTCACCAAGAAATACAGTGATAAAATATTTTTTCATCTAAGCCACTTTATTTTATTAAGAAGAATGCTAAAATGTTTAAAAACTAATATAGTTTTATCTTCAATAGGAAGTGCTTATAAAAATAAAAGGAAAATCTCAGAAAAGAAATATATTATCTTAAGTTACATCAAACGTATCACACATTAACGATAGATACGTTCACATTCGATATTCGCTTTAAAAATACACATTTTTTTATTAAGCAAGAAACGTTTCCCTTTAACAAAAATATATTGAGATCCTTGCTCAATTACTTGACTAGGACTAGGACTAGTTAGTGAAAATAAACGCGTGTACCTTCAATTATAAAACACATTTGCTCTAACCTAAATTTTATTATGTAAATATAAACCTATATACTCGTTTCCTTTATTTTTATATCAACTCAAATTCAATATGATTGTCGTTTAAACGAAAATAGGAATCTCCTTGTTATAAATATTGTGGTCCTGAAAAGGACCGATTTGTTGGGTGCGATTTGTATATGTACAAGGCAGAGAGAAGAAATTTAAGCGCGCTCGCCGCGAATACGTCTGGCCAGTTGAATGTCCTTGGGCATGATTGTGACACGCTTAGCATGGATGGCACACAAGTTTGTATCTTCGAATAGGCCAACCAAATAGGCTTCGCTAGCTTCCTGGAGTGCCATCACAGCTGAGCTCTGGAAACGAAGGTCAGTCTTGAAGTCTTGAGCGATTTCACGCACTAGACGCTGGAACGGCAACTTGCGAATAAGCAATTCAGTGCTCTTCTGGTAGCGACGAATTTCACGCAGAGCAACAGTGCCAGGGCGATAGCGATGAGGTTTCTTGACACCGCCAGTAGCTGGTGCACTTTTACGTGCTGCCTTAGTGGCCAACTGCTTGCGAGGAGCCTTGCCTCCAGTTGATTTGCGAGCGGTCTGCTTTGTACGAGCCATTTTTTTCTCTCTTTCACAATTCTTACTTTACACTGTCACTGTTAAAAACACAATAATCGAGATGCTCGCTTACGCATCGCTTATATAGAAAACTGGTGGTGAGTTAGAAAGAGATAGACATATTCGTTACTCATGTTAAATGCTATGCGCTCTACTCTACAAGTTGAGAGGGTAGTGTGTGAGAGGGATGCAAGCATTTGTGTGCTCCCTCGTGTTTTCGGGTTTCTCGGTATAAATAGAAGTGGATGTAACGATGCAGACATTAGTTTGTTTCTGACATTCGTGAAGTGTTCATTAAAAAGTAAAAAGTGAAAAATGACTGGTCGTGGTAAAGGTGGCAAAGGCTTGGGTAAAGGAGGTGCAAAGCGTCATCGCAAAGTGTTGCGTGATAATATCCAGGGTATCACGAAGCCAGCTATCCGTCGTTTAGCTCGTCGTGGTGGCGTGAAGCGAATCTCTGGACTTATCTATGAAGAAACTCGTGGCGTTCTTAAGGTCTTTTTGGAAAATGTTATTCGTGATGCTGTCACATACACCGAACACGCCAAGAGGAAGACAGTCACAGCCATGGATGTTGTCTATGCGCTGAAAAGGCAAGGTCGCACACTGTACGGCTTTGGCGGTTAGGAAAGAAGAAAGTATAAAAAGCAACTTACACTCGCACCAATCGGTCCTTTTCAGGACCACCAACATGTTTCCCTAAAAGAGCTTGAAAATATAAAATTCAATATACATTTTTCGCAAACCAAATCGGTATTGGGCATATATTTAGCTGATGTTCAGTATTGGCTACGAAATGATCGAGAAATTTAATTAATTCCGTCTAGTTAAACCATTTGGTTTCGACATTTATGAAAAATTTGAAGCTATCAAAAAGAAGTATTGTGCATATTTCATATTCGAATAAGAATTCGATGTTACAGAAATCTTAGCTAAGCTGCGGTGAAAACTCGCGTGTATTTCAAGGGTACATTGCCAAATTTATAGTTTACATATCAGCAATATTAGCAATATTTCAGCTCAACATATTTGAAACCTTTGGAATATGGAACAGAAACACTAAATGACTAAATGAATGGCGATGACTGTACTTTTCTCAGCGTCTACCATCTGTAAATTTTCCCTTTATTTATTCTTATTATATACATATTATTTAGAATGTTTACGTATGAAAAAAGTCATCTCTTTTGTATAAATTGGTCGTCCTGAAAAGGACGTTTGGTTTCGATTTGCGTAAATTCGTTATTAGTAATTTAAGCCTTCTTTTCGGTCTTCTTGGGCAACAAAACTGCTTGGATGTTAGGCAACACACCGCCCTGGGCAATAGTGACGCCTGAAAGCAGTTTATTCAACTCCTCATCGTTGCGGATGGCCAATTGCAGATGGCGAGGGATAATTCTGGTTTTCTTGTTATCGCGGGCTGCATTACCAGCCAACTCCAAAACTTCAGCGGCCAAGTATTCCATAACAGCCGCCAAGTACACTGGAGCACCGGCACCAACACGCTCGGCATAGTTGCCTTTGCGAAGAAGACGGTGAATACGACCAACGGGGAACTGAAGGCCAGCGCGGTTCGAACGCGACTTTGCCTTTCCCTTAACTTTTCCACCTTTACCACGGCCAGACATTTCTTAAATTCTTTTTTTTTTCACTTTAACACTGCACAAACAAGTATCGAATGCCCAGCCCTCTCAACAATATGACAACTTATACTTTTTTCACTACCTACTTTTTCAGGTAAACGAGGGTGAGTTGTGCTGTTCGCAAACATGAAAACGTTGTACAAAAAAAACCTATAAATGTTAAGCAATTTGTGTGCTTCTGTCAAACATTTGTGAAGTGAGTTAAAGTGAACTTGAGTGAATAATAACAATCATGCCGCCTAAGACAAGTGGAAAGGCAGCCAAAAAGGCTGGCAAAGCCCAGAAGAATATTACCAAGAATGATAAGAAGAAGAAGCGTAAGAGGAAGGAAAGCTACGCCATCTACATTTACAAAGTGCTAAAGCAGGTCCATCCTGACACTGGAATCTCGTCAAAGGCCATGAGCATCATGAATAGCTTTGTGAACGACATTTTTGAGCGTACGCTGTCAGTGAAGGAACAAAGGCAGTTACCAAGTACACTAGCTCCAAGTAAATCTTAGCTTGATGTATGCAGAACACCCAAAAGCAAAAGGCCCTTTTCAGGGCCACAAATCTTTTTTCAAAGAATATGAAATATTTCCATGCTAACAAAATTTCTGATTCTGATTCTGAATAGATTACCTTTAATTCTTATTGTATAAAACTTACTGAAGCAAATATATTTGCTTGCTATTCAAGAAAAACTATAAAATTATCGTTACTCCACAAATATCCCACTACAATTTCCTACGTTTTTATTATGATGAAGTTGGACACGTAAAAACTATTTGACGAAAACAGAAATTAACATCGAATATATTTCAAATATTGCTGCTGACTAAATAGGATCCGTTTCTTTTTATATTACTTTTAACAGCAACAAGAAAGATACAGGTAGAAAAATATTTTTTTCTCTTGGATATATAAAATTGTAGTCCTGAAAAGGACTTTGTTTAATAGCAAATTTCATAGTTTTGAAATTTGTTCATACTCTGTCTGAAGAGTATATTTCGATGTGAAATTACTTCTTTGTTGCAGACGCAGTTTTTGCCTTTGGCTTCTTGGCAGCAGCTTTTTTTGGCGACGCAGCCGCGACAACCTTCTTAGGCTTAGCACTGGTGGTCTTAGGTTTAGGAGTTTTTGGCTTTGCTGCGCTTGACTTTGCCTTTGCTGTTGTGGGCTTGGCTTTAATAGTACCAACTTTCTTTGCATCTTTGGCCTTCGCTTTTTCAGCTTTCTTCTTGTCAACACTCTTTTTGGTCACCACAGCCTTCGACAACTTCTTATCAGCGACTCCCTTTGGTTTCTTGGTAGCAGATATAGTTTTCTTTTTAGCTGCTGCTGCCGACGAAGTTACCTTCTTGGATTTCTTCTCTACAGAGGACACCTTAGGCTTAGGCTCCTTTTTGGAAGATGCAGACAACTTAAACGAACCAGATGCACCCTTGCCCTTTGTTTGAATCAACTTTCCATTCGCAACTGAATTCTTCAGGTACTTCTTAATGAATGGGGCTAGTTTTTGGGCATCGCACTTGTAAGTGGCACTGATATATTTCTTTATAGCCAAAAGGGATGAGCCACCACGTTCCTTTAAATTTTGTATCGATGCGTCCACCATCTGCTGAGTTGGTGGGTGTGTTGGAGGAGCCGTTGTTTTCTTTGCCTTCGATGCGGATGCGGATGCTGGCTTTTTAGCAGCTACCTTCTTCTCAGCTGAGGCTGTTTGGGGAGTCACGGGAGACGCAGATACTGCAACAACGGAATCAGACATTTTTATTCAGCACTTCTTTACTTCTTCACTATAAAAACAAATGCAACGTTTTTGTTTAATCGAAATTTGCCAGCTGCGGCATGGCATTTTGGTCACCCGTTTCAGTGAGAATCGAGGAGGAAGGCTACGCGAGAATGTTTTTGCTATTGAACGTTCGTTACACAGAAGTTTACAATTACCATTTTATTGATTTGTCTTTTTAAACAGTTTATACATGGAATTTAAACTAAATAGTTTATTGAACATATTCCAAAATGTTTGAAAAATTGAAAAAATAAGTTTTCAGTTTGTTAAATATGATTTAACGATTTTTAATTGCCATCTAAAGTTTGACTTTGTATGATAGCAAAATAAGATATCTTGGAAAAATCGCATTTTTAATTAAATAATAATGAAAATGTTAACAAATTATGTTGACAGATAATAATTCATTAATTTTTTTGTTAAATTCAACTATTAATATGAACATTCCTTATATCTTTATCTTTTAAATGCGATTTTAACTAACCCATTTGGTGTTGAAAGCAGACTTGCATTCGAGGCAACGCAATACAAAAATGGTTTGTAAAAATAAAATCTTCTCCTTAACAATAAATATATGTTAATAAAGATAATATTAGAAGAAAAATGTTTTATTTTCTTTACTTGCATCAAACATATAGTCATTTCATATCGTAATATTATATATATAATGCGATATACACTTCTCCCTCACCAAGAAATACAGTGATAAAATATTTTTTCATCTAAGCCACTTTATTTTATTAAGAAGAATGCTAAAATGTTTAAAAACTAATATAGTTTTATCTTCAATAGGAAGTGCTTATAAAAATAAAAGGAAAATCTCAGAAAAGAAATATATTATCTTAAGTTACATCAAACGTATCACACATTAACGATAGATACGTTCACATTCGATATTCGCTTTAAAAATACACATTTTTTTATTAAGCAAGAAACGTTTCCCTTTAACAAAAATATATTGAGATCCTTGCTCAATTACTTGACTAGGACTAGGACTAGTTAGTGAAAATAAACGCGTGTACCTTCAATTATAAAACACATTTGCTCTAACCTACATTTTATTATGTAAATATAAACCTATATACTCGTTTCCTTTATTTTTATATCAA
The DNA here is from genome assembly GCF_003285905.1 of Drosophila hydei. Taxonomy (NCBI): domain Eukaryota; kingdom Metazoa; phylum Arthropoda; class Insecta; order Diptera; family Drosophilidae; genus Drosophila; species Drosophila hydei. The sequence goes on along the minus strand of NW_022045673.1, from coordinate 26,419 downwards.
CTCAAATTCAAAATGATTGTCGTTTAAACGAAAATAGGAATCTCCTTGTTATAAATATTGTGGTCCTGAAAAGGACCGATTTGTTGGGTGCGATTTGTATATGTACAAGGCAGAGAGAAGAAATTTAAGCGCGCTCGCCGCGAATACGTCTGGCCAGTTGAATGTCCTTGGGCATGATTGTGACACGCTTAGCATGGATGGCACACAAGTTTGTATCTTCGAATAGGCCAACCAAATAGGCTTCGCTAGCTTCCTGGAGTGCCATCACAGCTGAGCTCTGGAAACGAAGGTCAGTCTTGAAGTCTTGAGCGATTTCACGCACTAGACGCTGGAACGGCAACTTGCGAATAAGCAATTCAGTGCTCTTCTGGTAGCGACGAATTTCACGCAGAGCAACAGTGCCAGGGCGATAGCGATGAGGTTTCTTGACACCGCCAGTAGCTGGTGCACTTTTACGTGCTGCCTTAGTGGCCAACTGCTTGCGAGGAGCCTTGCCTCCAGTTGATTTGCGAGCGGTCTGCTTTGTACGAGCCATTTTTTTCTCTCTTTCACAATTCTTACTTTACACTGTCACTGTTAAAAACACAATAATCGAGATGCTCGCTTACGCATCGCTTATATAGAAAACTGGTGGTGAGTTAGAAAGAGATAGACATATTCGTTACTCATGTTAAATGCTATGCGCTCTACTCTACAAGTTGAGAGGGTAGTGTGTGAGAGGGATGCAAGCATTTGTGTGCTCCCTCGTGTTTTCGGGTTTCTCGGTATAAATAGAAGTGGATGTAACGATGCAGACATTAGTTTGTTTCTGACATTCGTGAAGTGTTCATTAAAAAGTAAAAAGTGAAAAATGACTGGTCGTGGTAAAGGTGGCAAAGGCTTGGGTAAAGGAGGTGCAAAGCGTCATCGCAAAGTGTTGCGTGATAATATCCAGGGTATCACGAAGCCAGCTATCCGTCGTTTAGCTCGTCGTGGTGGCGTGAAGCGAATCTCTGGACTTATCTATGAAGAAACTCGTGGCGTTCTTAAGGTCTTTTTGGAAAATGTTATTCGTGATGCTGTCACATACACCGAACACGCCAAGAGGAAGACAGTCACAGCCATGGATGTTGTCTATGCGCTGAAAAGGCAAGGTCGCACACTGTACGGCTTTGGCGGTTAGGAAAGAAGAAAGTATAAAAAGCAACTTACACTCGCACCAATCGGTCCTTTTCAGGACCACCAACATGTTTCCCTAAAAGAGCTTGAAAATATAAAATTCAATATACATTTTTCGCAAACCAAATCGGTATTGGGCATATATTTAGCTGATGTTCAGTATTGGCTACGAAATGATCGAGAAATTGAATTAATTCCGTCTAGTTAAACCATTTGGTTTCGAAATTTATGAAAAATTTGAAGCTATCAAAAAGAAGTATTGTGCATGTTTCATATTCGAATAAGAATTCGATGTTACAGAAATCTTAGCTAAGCTGCGGTGAAAACTCGCGTGTATTTCAAGGGTACATTGCCAAATTTATAGTTTACATATCAGCAATATTAGCAATATTTCAGCTCAACATATTTGAAACCTTTGGAATATGGAACAGAAACACTAAATGACTAAATGAATGGCGATGACTGTACTTTTCTCAGCGTCTACCATCTGTAAATTTTCCCTTTATTTATTCTTATTATATACATATTATTTAGAATGTTTACGTATGAAAAAAGTCATCTCTTTTGTATAAATTGGTCGTCCTGAAAAGGACGTTTGGTTTCGATTTGCGTAAATTCGTTATTAGTAATTTAAGCCTTCTTTTCGGTCTTCTTGGGCAACAAAACTGCTTGGATGTTAGGCAACACACCGCCCTGGGCAATAGTGACGCCTGAAAGCAGTTTATTCAACTCCTCATCGTTGCGGATGGCCAATTGCAGATGGCGAGGGATAATTCTGGTTTTCTTGTTATCGCGGGCTGCATTACCAGCCAACTCCAAAACTTCAGCGGCCAAGTATTCCATAACAGCCGCCAAGTACACTGGAGCACCGGCACCAACACGCTCGGCATAGTTGCCTTTGCGAAGAAGACGGTGAATACGACCAACGGGGAACTGAAGGCCAGCGCGGTTCGAACGCGACTTTGCCTTTCCCTTAACTTTTCCACCTTTACCACGGCCAGACATTTCTTAAATTCTTTTTTTTTCACTTTAACACTGCACAAACAAGTATCGAATGCCCAGCCCTCTCAACAATATGACAACTTATACTTTTTTCACTACCTACTTTTTCAGGTAAACGAGGGTGAGTTGTGCTGTTCGCAAACATGAAAACGTTGTACAAAAAAAACCTATAAATGTTAAGCAATTTGTGTGCTTCTGTCAAACATTTGTGAAGTGAGTTAAAGTGAACTTGAGTGAATAATAACAATCATGCCGCCTAAGACAAGTGGAAAGGCAGCCAAAAAGGCTGGCAAAGCCCAGAAGAATATTACCAAGAATGATAAGAAGAAGAAGCGTAAGAGGAAGGAAAGCTACGCCATCTACATTTACAAAGTGCTAAAGCAGGTCCATCCTGACACTGGAATCTCGTCAAAGGCCATGAGCATCATGAATAGCTTTGTGAACGACATTTTTGAGCGTATTGCTGCTGAAGCCTCTCGTTTGGCCCACTACAACAAACGTTCTACGATTACCAGTCGGGAAATCCAAACTGCAGTCCGTCTTCTGTTGCCCGGAGAGTTGGCCAAGCACGCTGTCAGTGAAGGAACAAAGGCAGTTACCAAGTACACTAGCTCCAAGTAAATCTTAGCTTGATGTATGCAGAACACCCAAAAGCAAAAGGCCCTTTTCAGGGCCACAAATCTTTTTTCAAAGAATATGAAATATTTCCATGCTAACAAAATTTCTGATTCTGATTCTGAATAGATTACCTTTAATTCTTATTGTATAAAACTTACTGAAGCAAATATATTTGCTTGCTATTCAAGAAAAACTATAAAATTATCGTTACTCCACAAATATCCCACTACAATTTCCTACGTTTTTATTATGATGAAGTTGGACACGTAAAAACTATTTGACGAAAACAGAAATTAACATCGAATATATTTCAAATATTGCTGCTGACTAAATAGGATCCGTTTCTTTTTATATTACTTTTAACAGCAACAAGAAAGATACAGGTAGAAAAATATTTTTTTCTCTTGGATATATAAAATTGTAGTCCTGAAAAGGACTTTGTTTAATAGCAAATTTCATAGTTTTGAAATTTGTTCATACTCTGTCTGAAGAGTATATTTCGATGTGAAATTACTTCTTTGTTGCAGACGCAGTTTTTGCCTTTGGCTTCTTGGCAGCAGCTTTTTTTGGCGACGCAGCCGCGACAACCTTCTTAGGCTTAGCACTGGTGGTCTTAGGTTTAGGAGTTTTTGGCTTTGCTGCGCTTGACCTTGCCTTTGCTGTTGTGGGCTTGGCTTTAATAGTACCAACTTTCTTTGCATCTTTGGCCTTCGCTTTTTCAGCTTTCTTCTTGTCAACACTCTTTTTGGTCACCACAGCCTTCGACAACTTCTTATCAGCGACTCCCTTTGGTTTCTTGGTAGCAGATATAGTTTTCTTTTTAGCTGCTGCTGCCGACGAAGTTACCTTCTTGGATTTCTTCTCTACAGAGGACACCTTAGGCTTAGGCTCCTTTTTGGAAGATGCAGACAACTTAAACGAACCAGATGCACCCTTGCCCTTTGTTTGAATCAACTTTCCATTCGCAACTGAATTCTTCAGGTACTTCTTAATGAATGGGGCTAGTTTTTGGGCATCGCACTTGTAAGTGGCACTGATATATTTCTTTATAGCCAAAAGGGATGAGCCACCACGTTCCTTTAAATTTTGTATCGATGCGTCCACCATCTGCTGAGTTGGTGGGTGTGTTGGAGGAGCCGTTGTTTTCTTTGCCTTCGATGCGGATGCTGGCTTTTTAGCAGCTACCTTCTTCTCAGCTGAGGCTGTTTGGGGAGTCACGGGAGACGCAGATACTGCAACAACGGAATCAGACATTTTTATTCAGCACTTCTTTACTTCTTCACTATAAAAACAAATGCAACGTTTTTGTTTAATCGAAATTTGCCAGCTGCGGCATGGCATTTTGGTCACCCGTTTCAGTGAGAATCGAGGAGGAAGGCTACGCGAGAATGTTTTTGCTATTGAACGTTCGTTACACAGAAGTTTACAATTACCATTTTATTGATTTGTCTTTTTAAACAGTTTATACATGGAATTTAAACTAAATAGTTTATTGAACATATTCCAAAATGTTTGAAAAATTGAAAAAATAAGTTTTCAGTTTGTTAAATATGATTTAACGATTTTTAATTGCCATCTAAAGTTTGACTTTGTATGATAGCAAAATAAGATATCTTGGAAAAATCGCATTTTTAATTAAATAATAATGAAAATGTTAACAAATTATGTTGACAGATAATAATTCATTAATTTTTTTGTTAAATTCAACTATTAATATGAACATTCCTTATATCTTTATCTTTTAAATGCGATTTTAACTAACCCATTTGGTGTTGAAAGCAGACTTGCATTCGAGGCAACGCAATACAAAAATGGTTTGTAAAAATAAAATCTTCTCCTTAACAATAAATATATGTTAATAAAGATAATATTAGAAGAAAAATGTTTTATTTTCTTTACTTGCATCAAACATATAGTCATTTCATATCGTAATATTATATATATAATGCGATATACACTTCTCCCTCACCAAGAAATACAGTGATAAAATATTTTTTCATCTAAGCCACTTTATTTTATTAAGAAGAATGCTAAAATGTTTAAAAACTAATATAGTTTTATCTTCAATAGGAAGTGCTTATAAAAATAAAAGGAAAATCTCAGAAAAGAAATATATTATCTTAAGTTACATCAAACGTATCACACATTAACGATAGATACGTTCACATTCGATATTCGCTTTAAAAATACACATTTTTTTATTAAGCAAGAAACGTTTCCCTTTAACAAAAATATATTGAGATCCTTGCTCAATTACTTGACTAGGACTAGGACTAGTTAGTGAAAATAAACGCGTGTACCTTCAATTATAAAACACATTTGCTCTAACCTACATTTTATTATGTAAATATAAACCTATATACTCGTTTCCTTTATTTTTATATCAACTCAAATTCAAAATGATTGTCGTTTAAACGAAAATAGGAATCTCCTTGTTATAAATATTGTGGTCCTGAAAAGGACCGATTTGTTGGGTGCGATTTGTATATGTACAAGGCAGAGAGAAGAAATTTAAGCGCGCTCGCCGCGAATACGTCTGGCCAGTTGAATGTCCTTGGGCATGATTGTGACACGCTTAGCATGGATGGCACACAAGTTTGTATCTTCGAATAGGCCAACCAAATAGGCTTCGCTAGCTTCCTGGAGTGCCATCACAGCTGAGCTCTGGAAACGAAGGTCAGTCTTGAAGTCTTGAGCGATTTCACGCACTAGACGCTGGAACGGCAACTTGCGAATAAGCAATTCAGTGCTCTTCTGGTAGCGACGAATTTCACGCAGAGCAACAGTGCCAGGGCGATAGCGATGAGGTTTCTTGACACCGCCAGTAGCTGGTGCACTTTTACGTGCTGCCTTAGTGGCCAACTGCTTGCGAGGAGCCTTGCCTCCAGTTGATTTGCGAGCGGTCTGCTTTGTACGAGCCATTTTTTTCTCTCTTTCACAATTCTTACTTTACACTGTCACTGTTAAAAACACAATAATCGAGATGCTCGCTTACGCATCGCTTATATAGAAAACTGGTGGTGAGTTAGAAAGAGATAGACATATTCGTTACTCATGTTAAATGCTATGCGCTCTACTCTACAAGTTGAGAGGGTAGTGTGTGAGAGGGATGCAAGCATTTGTGTGCTCCCTCGTGTTTTCGGGTTTCTCGGTATAAATAGAAGTGGATGTAACGATGCAGACATTAGTTTGTTTCTGACATTCGTGAAGTGTTCATTAAAAAGTAAAAAGTGAAAAATGACTGGTCGTGGTAAAGGTGGCAAAGGCTTGGGTAAAGGAGGTGCAAAGCGTCATCGCAAAGTGTTGCGTGATAATATCCAGGGTATCACGAAGCCAGCTATCCGTCGTTTAGCTCGTCGTGGTGGCGTGAAGCGAATCTCTGGACTTATCTATGAAGAAACTCGTGGCGTTCTTAAGGTCTTTTTGGAAAATGTTATTCGTGATGCTGTCACATACACCGAACACGCCAAGAGGAAGACAGTCACAGCCATGGATGTTGTCTATGCGCTGAAAAGGCAAGGTCGCACACTGTACGGCTTTGGCGGTTAGGAAAGAAGAAAGTATAAAAAGCAACTTACACTCGCACCAATCGGTCCTTTTCAGGACCACCAACATGTTTCCCTAAAAGAGCTTGAAAATATAAAATTCAATATACATTTTTCGCAAACCAAATCGGTATTGGGCATATATTTAGCTGATGTTCAGTATTGGCTACGAAATGATCGAGAAATTGAATTAATTCCGTCTAGTTAAACCATTTGGTTTCGACATTTATGAAAAATTTGAAGCTATCAAAAAGAAGTATTGTGCATATTTCATATTCGAATAAGAATTCGATGTTACAGAAATCTTAGCTAAGCTGCGGTGAAAACTCGCGTGTATTTCAAGGGTACATTGCCAAATTTATAGTTTACATATCAGCAATATTAGCAATATTTCAGCTCAACATATTTGAAACCTTTGGAATATGGAACAGAAACACTAAATGACTAAATGAATGGCGATGACTGTACTTTTCTCAGCGTCTACCATCTGTAAATTTTCCCTTTATTTATTCTTATTATATACATATTATTTAGAATGTTTACGTAGGAAAAAAGTCATCTCTTTTGTATAAATTGGTCGTCCTGAAAAGGACGTTTGGTTTCGATTTGCGTAAATTCGTTATTAGTAATTTAAGCCTTCTTTTCGGTCTTCTTGGGCAACAAAACTGCTTGGATGTTAGGCAACACACCGCCCTGGGCAATAGTGACGCCTGAAAGCAGTTTATTCAACTCCTCATCGTTGCGGATGGCCAATTGCAGATGGCGAGGGATAATTCTGGTTTTCTTGTTATCGCGGGCTGCATTACCAGCCAACTCCAAAACTTCAGCGGCCAAGTATTCCATAACAGCCGCCAAGTACACTGGAGCACCGGCACCAACACGCTCGGCATAGTTGCCTTTGCGAAGAAGACGGTGAATACGACCAACGGGGAACTGAAGGCCAGCGCGGTTCGAACGCGACTTTGCCTTTCCCTTAACTTTTCCACCTTTACCACGGCCAGACATTTCTTAAATTCTTTTTTTTTCACTTTAACACTGCACAAACAAGTATCGAATGCCCAGCCCTCTCAACAATATGACAACTTATACTTTTTTCACTACCTACTTTTTCAGGTAAACGAGGGTGAGTTGTGCTGTTCGCAAACATGAAAACGTTGTACAAAAAAAACCTATAAATGTTAAGCAATTTGTGTGCTTCTGTCAAACATTTGTGAAGTGAGTTAAAGTGAACTTGAGTGAATAATAACAATCATGCCGCCTAAGACAAGTGGAAAGGCAGCTAAAAAGGCTGGCAAAGCCCAGAAGAATATTACCAAGAATGATAAGAAGAAGAAGCGTAAGAGGAAGGAAAGCTACGCCATCTACATTTACAAAGTGCTAAAGCAGGTCCATCCTGACACTGGAATCTCGTCAAAGGCCATGAGCATCATGAATAGCTTTGTGAACGACATTTTTGAGCGTATTGCTGCTGAAGCCTCTCGTTTGGCCCACTACAACAAACGTTCTACGATTACCAGTCGGGAAATCCAAACTGCAGTCCGTCTTCTGTTGCCCGGAGAGTTGGCCAAGCACGCTGTCAGTGAAGGAACAAAGGCAGTTACCAAGTACACTAGCTCCAAGTAAATCTTAGCTTGATGTATGCAGAACACCCAAAAGCAAAAGGCCCTTTTCAGGGCCACAAATCTTTTTTCAAAGAATATGAAATATTTCCATGCTAACAAAATTTCTGATTCTGATTCTGAATAGATTACCTTTAATTCTTATTGTATAAAACTTACTGAAGCAAATATATTTGCTTGCTATTCAAGAAAAACTATAAAATTATCGTTACTCCACAAATATCCCACTACAATTTCCTACGTTTTTATTATGATGAAGTTGGACACGTAAAAACTATTTGACGAAAACAGAAATTAACATCGAATATATTTCAAATATTGCTGCTGACTAAATAGGATCCGTTTCTTTTTATATTACTTTTAACAGCAACAAGAAAGATACAGGTAGAAAAATATTTTTTCTCTTGGATATATAAAATTGTAGTCCTGAAAAGGACTTTGTTTAATAGCAAATTTCATAGTTTTGAAATTTGTTCATACTCTCTCTGAAGAGTATATTTCGATGTGAAATTACTTCTTTGTTGCAGACGCAGTTTTTGCCTTTGGCTTCTTGGCAGCAGCTTTTTTTGGCGACGCAGCCGCGACAACCTTCTTAGGCTTAGCACTGGTGGTTGGCTTGGCTTTAATAGTACCAACTTTCTTTGCATCTTTGGCCTTCGCTTTTTCAGCTTTCTTCTTGTCAACACTCTTTTTGGTCACCACAGCCTTCGACAACTTCTTATCAGCGACACCCTTTGGTTTCTTGGTAGCAGATATAGTTTTCTTTTTAGCTGCTGCTGCCGACGAAGTTACCTTCTTGGATTTCTTCTCTACAGAGGACACCTTAGGCTTAGGCTCCTTTTTGGAAGATGCAGACAACTTAAACGAACCAGATGCACCCTTGCCCTTTGTTTGAATCAACTTTCCATTCGCAACTGAATTCTTCAGGTACTTCTTAATGAATGGGGCTAGTTTTTGGGCATCGCACTTGTAAGTGGCACTGATATATTTCTTTATAGCCAAAAGGGATGAGCCACCACGTTCCTTTAAATTTTGTATCGATGCGTCCACCATCTGCTGAGTTGGTGGGTGTGTTGGAGGAGCCGTTGTTTTCTTTGCCTTCGATGCGGATGCTGGCTTTTTAGCAGCTACCTTCTTCTCAGCTGAGGCTGTTTGGGGAGTCACGGGAGACGCAGATACTGCAACAACGGAATCAGACATTTTTATTCAGCACTTCTTTACTTCTTCACTATAAAAACAAATGCAACGTTTTTGTTTAATCGAAATTTGCCAGCTGCGGCATGGCATTTTGGTCACCCGTTTCAGTGAGAATCGAGGAGGAAGGCTACGCGAGAATGTTTTTGGTATTGAACGTTCGTTACACAGAAGTTTACAATTACCATTTTATTGATTTGTCTTTTTAAACAGTTTATACATGGAATTTAAACTAAATAGTTTATTGAACATATTCCAAAATGTTTGAAAAATTGAAAAAATAAGTTTTCAGTTTGTTAAATATGATTTAACGATTTTTAATTGCCATCTAAAGTTTGACTTTGTATGATAGCAAAATAAGATATCTTGGAAAAATCGCATTTTTAATTAAATAATAATGAAAATGTTAACAAATTATGTTGACAGATAATAATTCATTAATTTTTTTGTTAAATTCAACTATTAATATGAACATTCCTTATATCTTTATCTTTTAAATGCGATTTTAACTAACCCATTTGGTGTTGAAAGCAGACTTGCATTCGAGGCAACGCAATACAAAAATGGTTTGTAAAAATAAAATCTTCTCCTTAACAATAAATATATGTTAATAAAGATAATATTAGAAGAAAAATGTTTTATTTTCTTTACTTGCATCAAACATATAGTCATTTCATATCGTAATATTATATATATAATGCGATATACACTTCTCCCTCACCAAGAAATACAGTGATAAAATATTTTTTCATCTAAGCCACTTTATTTTATTAAGAAGAATGCTAAAATGTTTAAAAACTAATATAGTTTTATCTTCAATAGGAAGTGCTTATAAAAATAAAAGGAAAATCTCAGAAAAGAAATATATTATCTTAAGTTACATCAAACGTATCACACATTAACGATACGTTCACATTCGATATTCGCTTTAAAAATACACATTTTTTTGTTAAGCAAGAAACGTTTCCCTTTAACAAAAATATATTGAGATCCTTACTCAATTACTTGACTAGGACTAGGACTAGTTAGTGACATTTGCTCTAACCTACATTTTATTATGTAAATATAAACCTATATACTCGTTTCCTTTATTTTTATATCAACTCAAATTCAAAATGATTGTCGTTTAAACGAAAATAGGAATCTCCTTGTTATAAATATTGTGGTCCTGAAAAGGACCGATTTGTTGGGTGCGATTTGTATATGTACAAGGCAGAGAGAAGAAATTTAAGCGCGCTCGCCGCGAATACGTCTGGCCAGTTGAATGTCCTTGGGCATGATTGTGACACGCTTAGCATGGATGGCACACAAGTTTGTATCTTCGAATAGGCCAACCAAATAGGCTTCGCTAGCTTCCTGGAGTGCCATCACAGCTGAGCTCTGGAAACGAAGGTCAGTCTTGAAGTCTTGAGCGATTTCACGCACTAGACGCTGGAACGGCAACTTGCGAATAAGCAATTCAGTGCTCTTCTGGTAGCGACGAATTTCACGCAGAGCAACAGTGCCAGGGCGATAGCGATGAGGTTTCTTGACACCGCCAGTAGCTGGTGCACTTTTACGTGCTGCCTTAGTGGCCAACTGCTTGCGAGGAGCCTTGCCTCCAGTTGATTTGCGAGCGGTCTGCTTTGTACGAGCCATTTTTTTCTCTCTTTCACAATTCTTACTTTACACTGTCACTGTTAAAAACACAATAATCGAGATGCTCGCTTACGCATCGCTTATATAGAAAACTGGTGGTGAGTTAGAAAGAGATAGACATATTCGTTACTCATGTTAAATGCTATGCGCTCTACTCTACAAGTTGAGAGGGTAGTGTGTGAGAGGGATGCAAGCATTTGTGTGCTCCCTCGTGTTTTCGGGTTTCTCGGTATAAATAGAAGTGGATGTAACGATGCAGACATTAGTTTGTTTCTGACATTCGTGAAGTGTTCATTAAAAAGTAAAAAGTGAAAAATGACTGGTCGTGGTAAAGGTGGCAAAGGCTTGGGTAAAGGAGGTGCAAAGCGTCATCGCAAAGTGTTGCGTGATAATATCCAGGGTATCACGAAGCCAGCTATCCGTCGTTTAGCTCGTCGTGGTGGCGTGAAGCGAATCTCTGGACTTATCTATGAAGAAACTCGTGGCGTTCTTAAGGTCTTTTTGGAAAATGTTATTCGTGATGCTGTCACATACACCGAACACGCCAAGAGGAAGACAGTCACAGCCATGGATGTTGTCTATGCGCTGAAAAGGCAAGGTCGCACACTGTACGGCTTTGGCGGTTAGGAAAGAAGAAAGTATAAAAAGCAACTTACACTCGCACCAATCGGTCCTTTTCAGGACCACCAACATGTTTCCCTAAAAGAGCTTGAAAATATAAAATTCAATATACATTTTTCGCAAACCAAATCGGTATTGGGCATATATTTAGCTGATGTTCAGTATTGGCTACGAAATGATCGAGAAATTGAATTAATTCCGTCTAGTTAAACCATTTGGTTTCGACATTTATGAAAAATTTGAAGCTATCAAAAAGAAGTATTGTGCATATTTCATATTCGAATAAGAATTCGATGTTACAGAAATCTTAGCTAAGCTGCGGTGAAAACTCGCGTGTATTTCAAGGGTACATTGCCAAATTTATAGTTTACATATCAGCAATATTAGCAATATTTCAGCTCAACATATTTGAAACCTTTGGAATATGGAACAGAAACACTAAATGACTAAATGAATGGCGATGACTGTACTTTTCTCAGCGTCTACCATCTGTAAATTTTCCCTTTATTTATTCTTATTATATACATATTATTTAGAATGTTTACGTAGGAAAAAAGTCATCTCTTTTGTATAAATTGGTCGTCCTGAAAAGGACGTTTGGTTTCGATTTGCGTAAATTCGTTATTAGTAATTTAAGCCTTCTTTTCGGTCTTCTTGGGCAACAAAACTGCTTGGATGTTAGGCAACACACCGCCCTGGGCAATAGTGACGCCTGAAAGCAGTTTATTCAACTCCTCATCGTTGCGGATGGCCAATTGCAGATGGCGAGGGATAATTCTGGTTTTCTTGTTATCGCGGGCTGCATTACCAGCCAACTCCAAAACTTCAGCGGCCAAGTATTCCATAACAGCCGCCAAGTACACTGGAGCACCGGCACCAACACGCTCGGCATAGTTGCCTTTGCGAAGAAGACGGTGAATACGACCAACGGGGAACTGAAGGCCAGCGCGGTTCGAACGCGACTTTGCCTTTCCCTTAACTTTTCCACCTTTACCACGGCCAGACATTTCTTAAATTCTTTTTTTTTCACTTTAACACTGCACAAACAAGTATCGAATGCCCAGCCCTCTCAACAATATGACAACTTATACTTTTTTCACTACCTACTTTTTCAGGTAAACGAGGGTGAGTTGTGCTGTTCGCAAACATGAAAACGTTGTACAAAAAAAACCTATAAATGTTAAGCAATTTGTGTGCTTCTGTCAAACATTTGTGAAGTGAGTTAAAGTGAACTTGAGTGAATAATAACAATCATGCCGCCTAAGACAAGTGGAAAGGCAGCTAAAAAGGCTGGCAAAGCCCAGAAGAATATTACCAAGAATGATAAGAAGAAGAAGCGTAAGAGGAAGGAAAGCTACGCCATCTACATTTACAAAGTGCTAAAGCAGGTCCATCCTGACACTGGAATCTCGTCAAAGGCCATGAGCATCATGAATAGCTTTGTGAACGACATTTTTGAGCGTATTGCTGCTGAAGCCTCTCGTTTGGCCCACTACAACAAACGTTCTACGATTACCAGTCGGGAAATCCAAACTGCAGTCCGTCTTCTGTTGCCCGGAGAGTTGGCCAAGCACGCTGTCAGTGAAGGAACAAAGGCAGTTACCAAGTACACTAGCTCCAAGTAAATCTTAGCTTGATGTATGCAGAACACCCAAAAGCAAAAGGCCCTTTTCAGGGCCACAAATCTTTTTTCAAAGAATATGAAATATTTCCATGCTAACAAAATTTCTGATTCTGATTCTGAATAGATTACCTTTAATTCTTATTGTATAAAACTTACTGAAGCAAATATATTTGCTTGCTATTCAAGAAAAACTATAAAATTATCGTTACTCCACAAATATCCCACTACAATTTCCTACGTTTTTATTATGATGAAGTTGGACACGTAAAAACTATTTGACGAAAACAGAAATTAACATCGAATATATTTCAAATATTGCTGCTGACTAAATAGGATCCGTTTCTTTTTATATTACTTTTAACAGCAACAAGAAAGATACAGGTAGAAAAATATTTTTTCTCTTGGATATATAAAATTGTAGTCCTGAAAAGGACTTTGTTTAATAGCAAATTTCATAGTTTTGAAATTTGTTCATACTCTCTCTGAAGAGTATATTTCGATGTGAAATTACTTCTTTGTTGCAGACGCAGTTTTTGCCTTTGGCTTCTTGGCAGCAGCTTTTTTTGGCGACGCAGCCGCGACAACCTTCTTAGGCTTAGCACTGGTGGTCTTAGGTTTGGGAGTTTTTGGCTTTGCTGCGCTTGACTTTGCCTTTGCTGTTGTGGGCTTGGCTTTAATAGTACCAACTTTCTTTGCATCTTTGGCCTTCGCTTTTTCAGCTTTCTTCTTGTCAACACTCTTTTTGGTCACCACAGCCTTCGACAACTTCTTATCAGCGACACCCTTTGGTTTCTTGGTAGCAGATATAGTTTTCTTTTTAGCTGCTGCTGCCGACGAAGTTACCTTCTTGGATTTCTTCTCTACAGAGGACACCTTAGGCTTAGGCTCCTTTTTGGAAGATGCAGACAACTTAAACGAACCAGATGCACCCTTGCCCTTTGTTTGAATCAACTTTCCATTCGCAACTGAATTCTTCAGGTACTTCTTAATGAATGGGGCTAGTTTTTGGGCATCGCACTTGTAAGTGGCACTGATATATTTCTTTATAGCCAAAAGGGATGAGCCACCACGTTCCTTTAAATTTTGTATCGATGCGTCCACCATCTGCTGAGTTGGTGGGTGTGTTGGAGGAGCCGTTGTTTTCTTTGCCTTCGATGCGGATGCTGGCTTTTTAGCAGCTACCTTCTTCTCAGCTGAGGCTGTTTGGGGAGTCACGGGAGACGCAGATACTGCAACAACGGAATCAGACATTTTTATTCAGCACTTCTTTACTTCTTCACTATAAAAACAAATGCAACGTTTTTGTTTAATCGAAATTTGCCAGCTGCGGCATGGCATTTTGGTCACCCGTTTCAGTGAGAATCGAGGAGGAAGGCTACGCGAGAATGTTTTTGGTATTGAACGTTCGTTACACAGAAGTTTACAATTACCATTTTATTGATTTGTCTTTTTAAACAGTTTATACATGGAATTTAAACTAAATAGTTTATTGAACATATTCCAAAATGTTTGAAAAATTGAAAAAATAAGTTTTCAGTTTGTTAAATATGATTTAACGATTTTTAATTGCCATCTAAAGTTTGACTTTGTATGATAGCAAAATAAGATATCTTGGAAAAATCGCATTTTTAATTAAATAATAATGAAAATGTTAACAAATTATGTTGACAGATAATAATTCATTAATTTTTTTGTTAAATTCAACTATTAATATGAACATTCCTTATATCTTTATCTTTTAAATGCGATTTTAACTAACCCATTTGGTGTTGAAAGCAGACTTGCATTCGAGGCAACGCAATACAAAAATGGTTTGTAAAAATAAAATCTTCTCCTTAACAATAAATATATGTTAATAAAGATAATATTAGAAGAAAAATGTTTTATTTTCTTTACTTGCATCAAACATATAGTCATTTCATATCGTAATATTATATATATAATGCGATATACACTTCTCCCTCACCAAGAAATACAGTGATAAAATATTTTTTCATCTAAGCCACTTTATTTTATTAAGAAGAATGCTAAAATGTTTAAAAACTAATATAGTTTGATCTTCAATAGGAAGTGCTTATAAAAATAAAAGGAAAATCTCAGAAAAGAAATATATTATCTTAAGTTACATCAAACGTATCACACATTAACGATACGTTCACATTCGATATTCGCTTTAAAAATACACATTTTTTTGTTAAGCAAGAAACGTTTCCCTTTAACAAAAATATATTGAGATCCTTACTCAATTACTTGACTAGGACTAGGACTAGTTAGTGACATTTGCTCTAACCTACATTTTATTATGTAAATATAAACCTATATACTCGTTTCCTTTATTTTTATATCAACTCAAATTCAAAATGATTGTCGTTTAAACGAAAATAGGAATCTCCTTGTTATAAATATTGTGGTCCTGAAAAGGACCGATTTGTTGGGTGCGATTTGTATATGTACAAGGCAGAGAGAAGAAATTTAAGCGCGCTCGCCGCGAATACGTCTGGCCAGTTGAATGTCCTTGGGCATGATTGTGACACGCTTAGCATGGATGGCACACAAGTTTGTATCTTCGAATAGGCCAACCAAATAGGCTTCGCTAGCTTCCTGGAGTGCCATCACAGCTGAGCTCTGGAAACGAAGGTCAGTCTTGAAGTCTTGAGCGATTTCACGCACTAGACGCTGGAACGGCAACTTGCGAATAAGCAATTCAGTGCTCTTCTGGTAGCGACGAATTTCACGCAGAGCAACAGTGCCAGGGCGATAGCGATGAGGTTTCTTGACACCGCCAGTAGCTGGTGCACTTTTACGTGCTGCCTTAGTGGCCAACTGCTTGCGAGGAGCCTTGCCTCCAGTTGATTTGCGAGCGGTCTGCTTTGTACGAGCCATTTTTTTCTCTCTTTCACAATTCTTACTTTACACTGTCACTGTTAAAAACACAATAATCGAGATGCTCGCTTACGCATCGCTTATATAGAAAACTGGTGGTGAGTTAGAAAGAGATAGACATATTCGTTACTCATGTTAAATGCTATGCGCTCTACTCTACAAGTTGAGAGGGTAGTGTGTGAGAGGGATGCAAGCATTTGTGTGCTCCCTCGTGTTTTCGGGTTTCTCGGTATAAATAGAAGTGGATGTAACGATGCAGACATTAGTTTGTTTCTGACATTCGTGAAGTGTTCATTAAAAAGTAAAAAGTGAAAAATGACTGGTCGTGGTAAAGGTGGCAAAGGCTTGGGTAAAGGAGGTGCAAAGCGTCATCGCAAAGTGTTGCGTGATAATATCCAGGGTATCACGAAGCCAGCTATCCGTCGTTTAGCTCGTCGTGGTGGCGTGAAGCGAATCTCTGGACTTATCTATGAAGAAACTCGTGGCGTTCTTAAGGTCTTTTTGGAAAATGTTATTCGTGATGCTGTCACATACACCGAACACGCCAAGAGGAAGACAGTCACAGCCATGGATGTTGTCTATGCGCTGAAAAGGCAAGGTCGCACACTGTACGGCTTTGGCGGTTAGGAAAGAAGAAAGTATAAAAAGCAACTTACACTCGCACCAATCGGTCCTTTTCAGGACCACCAACATGTTTCCCTAAAAGAGCTTGAAAATATAAAATTCAATATACATTTTTCGCAAACCAAATCGGTATTGGGCATATATTTAGCTGATGTTCAGTATTGGCTACGAAATGATCGAGAAATTGAATTAATTCCGTCTAGTTAAACCATTTGGTTTCGACATTTATGAAAAATTTGAAGCTATCAAAAAGAAGTATTGTGCATATTTCATATTCGAATAAGAATTCGATGTTACAGAAATCTTAGCTAAGCTGCGGTGAAAACTCGCGTGTATTTCAAGGGTACATTGCCAAATTTATAGTTTACATATCAGCAATATTAGCAATATTTCAGTTCAACATATTTGAAACCTTTGGAATATGGAACAGAAACACTAAATGACTAAATGAATGGCGATGACTGTACTTTTCTCAGCGTCTACCATCTGTAAATTTTCCCTTTATTTATTCTTATTATATACATATTATTTAGAATGTTTACGTATGAAAAAAGTCATCTCTTTTGTATAAATTGGTCGTCCTGAAAAGGACGTTTGGTTTCGATTTGCGTAAATTCGTTATTAGTAATTTAAGCCTTCTTTTCGGTCTTCTTGGGCAACAAAACTGCTTGGATGTTAGGCAACACACCGCCCTGGGCAATAGTGACGCCTGAAAGCAGTTTATTCAACTCCTCATCGTTGCGGATGGCCAATTGCAGATGGCGAGGGATAATTCTGGTTTTCTTGTTATCGCGGGCTGCATTACCAGCCAACTCCAAAACTTCAGCGGCCAAGTATTCCATAACAGCCGCCAAGTACACTGGAGCACCGGCACCAACACGCTCGGCATAGTTGCCTTTGCGAAGAAGACGGTGAATACGACCAACGGGGAACTGAAGGCCAGCGCGGTTCGAACGCGACTTTGCCTTTCCCTTAACTTTTCCACCTTTACCACGGCCAGACATTTCTTAAATTCTTTTTTTTTCACTTTAACACTGCACAAACAAGTATCGAATGCCCAGCCCTCTCAACAATATGACAACTTATACTTTTTTCACTACCTACTTTTTCAGGTAAACGAGGGTGAGTTGTGCTGTTCGCAAACATGAAAACGTTGTACAAAAAAAACCTATAAATGTTAAGCAATTTGTGTGCTTCTGTCAAACATTTGTGAAGTGAGTTAAAGTGAACTTGAGTGAATAATAACAATCATGCCGCCTAAGACAAGTGGAAAGGCAGCCAAAAAGGCTGGCAAAGCCCAGAAGAATATTACCAAGAATGATAAGAAGAAGAAGCGTAAGAGGAAGGAAAGCTACGCCATCTACATTTACAAAGTGCTAAAGCAGGTCCATCCTGACACTGGAATCTCGTCAAAGGCCATGAGCATCATGAATAGCTTTGTGAACGACATTTTTGAGCGTATTGCTGCTGAAGCCTCTCGTTTGGCCCACTACAACAAACGTTCTACGATTACCAGTCGGGAAATCCAAACTGCAGTCCGTCTTCTGTTGCCCGGAGAGTTGGCCAAGCACGCTGTCAGTGAAGGAACAAAGGCAGTTACCAAGTACACTAGCTCCAAGTAAATCTTAGCTTGATGTATGCAGAACACCCAAAAGCAAAAGGCCCTTTTCAGGGCCACAAATCTTTTTTCAAAGAATATGAAATATTTCCATGCTAACAAAATTTCTGATTCTGATTCTGAATAGATTACCTTTAATTCTTATTGTATAAAACTTACTGAAGCAAATATATTTGCTTGCTATTCAAGAAAAACTATAAAATTATCGTTACTCCACAAATATCCCACTACAATTTCCTACGTTTTTATTATGATGAAGTTGGACACGTAAAAACTATTTGACGAAAACAGAAATTAACATCGAATATATTTCAAATATTGCTGCTGACTAAATAGGATCCGTTTCTTTTTATATTACTTTTAACAGCAACAAGAAAGATACAGGTAGAAAAATATTTTTTTCTCTTGGATATATAAAATTGTAGTCCTGAAAAGGACTTTGTTTAATAGCAAATTTCATAGTTTTGAAATTTGTTCATACTCTGTCTGAAGAGTATATTTCGATGTGAAATTACTTCTTTGTTGCAGACGCAGTTTTTGCCTTTGGCTTCTTGGCAGCAGCTTTTTTTGGCGACGCAGCCGCGACAACCTTCTTAGGCTTAGCACTGGTGGTCTTAGGTTTGGGAGTTTTTGGCTTTGCTGCGCTTGACTTTGCCTTTGCTGTTGTGGGCTTGGCTTTAATAGTACCAACTTTCTTTGCATCTTTGGCCTTCGCTTTTTCAGCTTTCTTCTTGTCAACACTCTTTTTGGTCACCACAGCCTTCGACAACTTCTTATCAGCGACACCCTTTGGTTTCTTGGTAGCAGATATAGTTTTCTTTTTAGCTGCTGCTGCCGACGAAGTTACCTTCTTGGATTTCTTCTCTACAGAGGACACTTTAGGCTTAGGCTCCTTTTTGGAAGATGCAGACAACTTAAACGAACCAGATGCACCCTTGCCCTTTGTTTGAATCAACTTTCCATTCGCAACTGAATTCTTCAGGTACTTCTTAATGAATGGGGCTAGTTTTTGGGCATCGCACTTGTAAGTGGCACTGATATATTTCTTTATAGCCAAAAGGGATGAGCCACCACGTTCCTTTAAATTTTGTATCGATGCGTCCACCATCTGCTGAGTTGGTGGGTGTGTTGGAGGAGCCGTTGTTTTCTTTGCCTTCGATGCGGATGCTGGCTTTTTAGCAGCTACCTTCTTCTCAGCTGAGGCTGTTTGGGGAGTCACGGGAGACGCAGATACTGCAACAACGGAATCAGACATTTTTATTCAGCACTTCTTTACTTCTTCACTATAAAAACAAATGCAACGTTTTTGTTTAATCGAAATTTGCCAGCTGCGGCATGGCATTTTGGTCACCCGTTTCAGTGAGAATCGAGGAGGAAGGCTACGCGAGAATGTTTTTGCTATTGAACGTTCGTTACACAGAAGTTTACAATTACCATTTTATTGATTTGTCTTTTTAAACAGTTTATACATGGAATTTAAACTAAATAGTTTATTGAACATATTCCAAAATGTTTGAAAAATTGAAAAAATAAGTTTTCAGTTTGTTAAATATGATTTAACGATTTTTAATTGCCATCTAAAGTTTGACTTTGTATGATAGCAAAATAAGATATCTTGGAAAAATCGCATTTTTAATTAAATAATAATGAAAATGTTAACAAATTATGTTGACAGATAATAATTCATTAATTTTTTTGTTAAATTCAACTATTAATATGAACATTCCTTATATCTTTATCTTTTAAATGCGATTTTAACTAACCCATTTGGTGTTGAAAGCAGACTTGCATTCGAGGCAACGCAATACAAAAATGGTTTGTAAAAATAAAATCTTCTCCTTAACAATAAATATATGTTAATAAAGATAATATTAGAAGAAAAATGTTTTATTTTCTTTACTTGCATCAAACATATAGTCATTTCATATCGTAATATTATATATATAATGCGATATACACTTCTCCCTCACCAAGAAATACAGTGATAAAATATTTTTTCATCTAAGCCACTTTATTTTATTAAGAAGAATGCTAAAATGTTTAAAAACTAATATAGTTTTATCTTCAATAGGAAGTGCTTATAAAAATAAAAGGAAAATCTCAGAAAAGAAATATATTATCTTAAGTTACATCAAACGTATCACACATTAACGATACGTTCACATTCGATATTCGCTTTAAAAATACACATTTTTTTGTTAAGCAAGAAACGTTTCCCTTTAACAAAAATATATTGAGATCCTTACTCAATTACTTGACTAGGACTAGGACTAGTTAGTGACATTTGCTCTAACCTACATTTTATTATGTAAATATAAACCTATATACTCGTTTCCTTTATTTTTATATCAACTCAAATTCAAAATGATTGTCGTTTAAACGAAAATAGGAATCTCCTTGTTATAAATATTGTGGTCCTGAAAAGGACCGATTTGTTGGGTGCGATTTGTATATGTACAAGGCAGAGAGAAGAAATTTAAGCGCGCTCGCCGCGAATACGTCTGGCCAGTTGAATGTCCTTGGGCATGATTGTGACACGCTTAGCATGGATGGCACACAAGTTTGTATCTTCGAATAGGCCAACCAAATAGGCTTCGCTAGCTTCCTGGAGTGCCATCACAGCTGAGCTCTGGAAACGAAGGTCAGTCTTGAAGTCTTGAGCGATTTCACGCACTAGACGCTGGAACGGCAACTTGCGAATAAGCAATTCAGTGCTCTTCTGGTAGCGACGAATTTCACGCAGAGCAACAGTGCCAGGGCGATAGCGATGAGGTTTCTTGACACCGCCAGTAGCTGGTGCACTTTTACGTGCTGCCTTAGTGGCCAACTGCTTGCGAGGAGCCTTGCCTCCAGTTGATTTGCGAGCGGTCTGCTTTGTACGAGCCATTTTTTTCTCTCTTTCACAATTCTTACTTTACACTGTCACTGTTAAAAACACAATAATCGAGATGCTCGCTTACGCATCGCTTATATAGAAAACTGGTGGTGAGTTAGAAAGAGATAGACATATTCGTTACTCATGTTAAATGCTATGCGCTCTACTCTACAAGTTGAGAGGGTAGTGTGTGAGAGGGATGCAAGCATTTGTGTGCTCCCTCGTGTTTTCGGGTTTCTCGGTATAAATAGAAGTGGATGTAACGATGCAGACATTAGTTTGTTTCTGACATTCGTGAAGTGTTCATTAAAAAGTAAAAAGTGAAAAATGACTGGTCGTGGTAAAGGTGGCAAAGGCTTGGGTAAAGGAGGTGCAAAGCGTCATCGCAAAGTGTTGCGTGATAATATCCAGGGTATCACGAAGCCAGCTATCCGTCGTTTAGCTCGTCGTGGTGGCGTGAAGCGAATCTCTGGACTTATCTATGAAGAAACTCGTGGCGTTCTTAAGGTCTTTTTGGAAAATGTTATTCGTGATGCTGTCACATACACCGAACACGCCAAGAGGAAGACAGTCACAGCCATGGATGTTGTCTATGCGCTGAAAAGGCAAGGTCGCACACTGTACGGCTTTGGCGGTTAGGAAAGAAGAAAGTATAAAAAGCAACTTACACTCGCACCAATCGGTCCTTTTCAGGACCACCAACATGTTTCCCTAAAAGAGCTTGAAAATATAAAATTCAATATACATTTTTCGCAAACCAAATCGGTATTGGGCATATATTTAGCTGATGTTCAGTATTGGCTACGAAATGATCGAGAAATTGAATTAATTCCGTCTAGTTAAACCATTTGGTTTCGACATTTATGAAAAATTTGAAGCTATCAAAAAGAAGTATTGTGCATATTTCATATTCGAATAAGAATTCGATGTTACAGAAATCTTAGCTAAGCTGCGGTGAAAACTCGCGTGTATTTCAAGGGTACATTGCCAAATTTATAGTTTACATATCAGCAATATTAGCAATATTTCAGCTCAACATATTTGAAACCTTTGGAATATGGAACAGAAACACTAAATGACTAAATGAATGGCGATGACTGTACTTTTCTCAGCGTCTACCATCTGTAAATTTTCCCTTTATTTATTCTTATTATATACATATTATTTAGAATGTTTACGTATGAAAAAAGTCATCTCTTTTGTATAAATTGGTCGTCCTGAAAAGGACGTTTGGTTTCGATTTGCGTAAATTCGTTATTAGTAATTTAAGCCTTCTTTTCGGTCTTCTTGGGCAACAAAACTGCTTGGATGTTAGGCAACACACCGCCCTGGGCAATAGTGACGCCTGAAAGCAGTTTATTCAACTCCTCATCGTTGCGGATGGCCAATTGCAGATGGCGAGGGATAATTCTGGTTTTCTTGTTATCGCGGGCTGCATTACCAGCCAACTCCAAAACTTCAGCGGCCAAGTATTCCATAACAGCCGCCAAGTACACTGGAGCACCGGCACCAACACGCTCGGCATAGTTGCCTTTGCGAAGAAGACGGTGAATACGACCAACGGGGAACTGAAGGCCAGCGCGGTTCGAACGCGACTTTGCCTTTCCCTTAACTTTTCCACCTTTACCACGGCCAGACATTTCTTAAATTCTTTTTTTTTTCACTTTAACACTGCACAAACAAGTATCGAATGCCCAGCCCTCTCAACAATATGACAACTTATACTTTTTTCACTACCTACTTTTTCAGGTAAACGAGGGTGAGTTGTGCTGTTCGCAAACATGAAAACGTTGTACAAAAAAAACCTATAAATGTTAAGCAATTTGTGTGCTTCTGTCAAACATTTGTGAAGTGAGTTAAAGTGAACTTGAGTGGATAATAACAATCATGCCGCCTAAGACAAGTGGAAAGGCAGCCAAAAAGGCTGGCAAAGCCCAGAAGAATATTACCAAGAATGATAAGAAGAAGAAGCGTAAGAGGAAGGAAAGCTACGCCATCTACATTTACAAAGTGCTAAAGCAGGTCCATCCTGACACTGGAATCTCGTCAAAGGCCATGAGCATCATGAATAGCTTTGTGAACGACATTTTTGAGCGTATTGCTGCTGAAGCCTCTCGTTTGGCCCACTACAACAAACGTTCTACGATTACCAGTCGGGAAATCCAAACTGCAGTCCGTCTTCTGTTGCCCGGAGAGTTGGCCAAGCACGCTGTCAGTGAAGGAACAAAGGCAGTTACCAAGTACACTAGCTCCAAGTAAATCTTAGCTTGATGTATGCAGAACACCCAAAAGCAAAAGGCCCTTTTCAGGGCCACAAATCTTTTTTCAAAGAATATGAAATATTTCCATGCTAACAAAATTTCTGATTCTGATTCTGAATAGATTACCTTTAATTCTTATTGTATAAAACTTACTGAAGCAAATATATTTGCTTGCTATTCAAGAAAAACTATAAAATTATCGTTACTCCACAAATATCCCACTACAATTTCCTACGTTTTTATTATGATAAAGTTGGACACGTAAAAACTATTTGACGAAAACAGAAATTAACATCGAATATATTTCAAATATTGCTGCTGACTAAATAGGATCCGTTTCTTTTTATATTACTTTTAACAGCAACAAGAAAGATACAGGTAGAAAAATATTTTTTCTCTTGGATATATAAAATTGTAGTCCTGAAAAGGACTTTGTTTAATAGCAAATTTCATAGTTTTGAAATTTGTTCATACTCTCTCTGAAGAGTATATTTCGATGTGAAATTACTTCTTTGTTGCAGACGCAGTTTTTGCCTTTGGCTTCTTGGCAGCAGCTTTTTTTGGCGACGCAGCCGCGACAACCTTCTTAGGCTTAGCACTGGTGGTCTTAGGTTTGGGAGTTTTTGGCTTTGCTGCGCTTGACTTTGCCTTTGCTGTTGTGGGCTTGGCTTTAATAGTACCAACTTTCTTTGCATCTTTGGCCTTCGCTTTTTCAGCTTTCTTCTTGTCAACACTCTTTTTGGTCACCACAGCCTTCGACAACTTCTTATCAGCGACACCCTTTGGTTTCTTGGTAGCAGATATAGTTTTCTTTTTAGCTGCTGCTGCCGACGAAGTTACCTTCTTGGATTTCTTCTCTACAGAGGACACTTTAGGCTTAGGCTCCTTTTTGGAAGATGCAGACAACTTAAACGAACCAGATGCACCCTTGCCCTTTGTTTGAATCAACTTTCCATTCGCAACTGAATTCTTCAGGTACTTCTTAATGAATGGGGCTAGTTTTTGGGCATCGCACTTGTAAGTGGCACTGATATATTTCTTTATAGCCAAAAGGGATGAGCCACCACGTTCCTTTAAATTTTGTATCGATGCGTCCACCATCTGCTGAGTTGGTGGGTGTGTTGGAGGAGCCGTTGTTTTCTTTGCCTTCGATGCGGATGCTGGCTTTTTAGCAGCTACCTTCTTCTCAGCTGAGGCTGTTTGGGGAGTCACGGGAGACGCAGATACTGCAACAACGGAATCAGACATTTTTATTCAGCACTTCTTTACTTCTTCACTATAAAAACAAATGCAACGTTTTTGTTTAATCGAAATTTGCCAGCTGCGGCATGGCATTTTGGTCACCCGTTTCAGTGAGAATCGAGGAGGAAGGCTACGCGAGAATGTTTTTGCTATTGAACGTTCGTTACACAGAAGTTTACAATTACCATTTTATTGATTTGTCTTTTTAAACAGTTTATACATGGAATTTAAACTAAATAGTTTATTGAACATATTCCAAAATGTTTGAAAAATTGAAAAAATAAGTTTTCAGTTTGTTAAATATGATTTTAACGATTTTTAATTGCCATCTAAAGTTTGACTTTGTATGATAGCAAAATAAGATATCTTGGAAAAATCGCATTTTTAATTAAATAATAATGAAAATGTTAACAAATTATGTTGACAGATAATAATTCATTAATTTTTTTGTTAAATTCAACTATTAATATGAACATTCCTTATATCTTTATCTTTTAAATGCGATTTTAACTAACCCATTTGGTGTTGAAAGCAGACTTGCATTCGAGGCAACGCAATACAAAAATGGTTTGTAAAAATAAAATCTTCTCCTTAACAATAAATATATGTTAATAAAGATAATATTAGAAGAAAAATGTTTATTTTCTTTACTTGCATCAAACATATAGTCATTTCATATCGTAATATTATATATATAATGCGATATACACTTCTCCCTCACCAAGAAATACAGTGATAAAATATTTTTTCATCTAAGCCACTTTATTTTATTAAGAAGAATGCTAAAATGTTTAAAAACTAATATAGTTTTATCTTCCATAGGAAGTGCTTATAAAAATAAAAGGAAAATCTCAGAAAAGAAATATATTATCTTAAGTTACATCAAACGTATCACACACATTAACGATACGTTCACATTTCGATATTCGCTTTAAAAATACACATTTTTTTGTTAAGCAAGAAACGTTTCCCTTTAACAAAAATATATTGAGATCCTTACTCAATTACTTGACTAGGACTAGGACTAGTTAGTGACATTTGCTCTAACCTACATTTTATTATGTAAATATAAACCTATATACTCGTTTCCTTTATTTTTATATCAACTCAAATTCAAAATGATTGTCGTTTAAACGAAAATAGGAATCTCCTTGTTATAAATATTGTGGTCCTGAAAAGGACCGATTTGTTGGGTGCGATTTGTATATGTACAAGGCAGAGAGAAGAAATTTAAGCGCGCTCGCCGCGAATACGTCTGGCCAGTTGAATGTCCTTGGGCATGATTGTGACACGCTTAGCATGGATGGCACACAAGTTTGTATCTTCGAATAGGCCAACCAAATAGGCTTCGCTAGCTTCCTGGAGTGCCATCACAGCTGAGCTCTGGAAACGAAGGTCAGTCTTGAAGTCTTGAGCGATTTCACGCACTAGACGCTGGAACGGCAACTTGCGAATAAGCAATTCAGTGCTCTTCTGGTAGCGACGAATTTCACGCAGAGCAACAACAGTGCCAGGGCGATAGCGATGAGGTTTCTGACACCGCCAGTAGCTGGTGCACTTTTACGTGCTGCCTTAGTGGCCAACTGCTTGCGAGGAGCCTTGCCTCCGTTGATTTGCGAGCGGTCTGCTTTGTACGAGCCATTTTTCTCTCTTTCACAATTCTTACTTTACACTGTCACTGTTAAAAACACAATAATCGAGATGCTCGCTTACGCATCGCTTATATAGAAAACTGGTGGTGAGTGTAGAAAGAGATAGACATATTCGTTACTCATGTTAAATGCTATGCGCTCTACTCTACAAGTTGAGAGGGTAGTGTGTGAGAGGGATGCAAGCATTTGTGTGCTCCCTCGTGTTTTCGGGTTTCTCGGTATAAATAGAAGTGGATGTAACGATG
>NW_022045672.1:0-53316 GCF_003285905.1 Drosophila hydei | reverse complement strand
TAGTACATGATAAAAACTGCCGGGGAGCATAGGAGGGTGGTAGGCAGCCTGACGATTGCCTTAATGGCCGCCAGACATTATCGCAGCTAGAAAATCGATAAGAGCTGCTTACATTTTGCTTCGCCAGTGCCCAATTGCTAGTGAAACTTTTTAAATTTTCACGCCAGGCCAACGCACGCGATGCAATTGCGTCTTCTACTTGTATGTCTATTCGCAGGGCAAGACGTGGCTGGGTGGGCAGGACTGAGAGCGTGGCTATACGTCAAGCGAACAAAGTTTAAAAGTCATGTCTGAAATTTTTTCTTCTTTTGGTCTTCGTAAACCCAAGATATTTCTAAAAACAGAGCAGAAATCAACACACTGCATCTGTGTTTGTGCTTAAACGTGGGTAGTTTAAAAAATTAGTGTGGCTTAATCGTAAAAATAAAACTGAAAAAAAAATGATATATTATATAGGCAGCGCGAATTACAAGATTAATTTGATCTACTTTTCAATTGAAATGAACTTCTTATTAACTATTCATTTTATTCTTAAATTCGCCTACTTGTTTCTCTCTCTTTGATTCTTCCTGCCAGAGAAGATTAGTCCATTCCAATTGTGTGTCATTTTGTTGAGAGAAAAATATTTATCAGCAAGATATGCGATACTTTATTAGTTATTATTTAATATGTACTTATTTGTACTCGAATATAGATAATATTTATTTAAACCAGCATCTTGAAAATATTAGCTTCCTTTCAAATTATATTCTATTTATTTCGATTCTATATGAGCGCGCACTTAACACGACCGATCACCACAGCAGACGCGCACAAACTAATTTAAAAGTGCACCAAGAGTACAGCGCTAAGTCTGCACTCTCAATAAATCTACAATGGTCACTCAAAACAGGGAGATCAACGGCAACGTCACCAATGGCATCAACGCTGCCGCTCATACTTTACGGTCTTTGAACAAATGCTCTCAGTAAGCGCGCCAAAATACAGGCAAGTGCTTACAGATACACTCTTCTCTCTCTTCTTCACGAACAGCTGCACAACGATTTAATTTCAGCAAAAGCAGGGCCTTCGCTTTTACACATATCCAATAGACTCACCATGAGTAGATCACCTCCGCCAATGGCAGTAAAGCTCGGCAAATCTAAATATATTCTTGCTCTCTTACACTGCCCTCTCGAAATAAATACTCTTTTGCCGCGCGCTTAAATGGCAAAACACAGGCAAGCGTCATCTCTTTTATTCCTACATTTTTTAAGAACTAAGAGTAGAGTTTTTTTTAAGATTCATTATTTCATATTTTAATTTAAATTCAATTGATGCAAACGCCCACATGTGAATGCCTAGCAAACTCGTAGGTAATTTCCCAACATTAACTTTAGATGGTAAATTAATTTTAATGGGTCAAGGATGTGGAGGGCTTTGCGTGTGTTCCATATCACACGAGTACATTGAAGAAATCCATATGATATTTATGACTTTAGCTTAAGGGTGCCAAGCATAAGGGTTGGCCCATTAACAAACAACGAAATTAGCGGCTCTGCTAAAGCTCTTGAGAGACTTGGGGGCTTGCGTGCTAGAAAGGTGTGCTTATGGGCAAACTACATAGTCATCATATAACAGTAAATTGCTAAGGCAAAACAAACATTGAATAGGATTTGAATAGCAAGAGATCTTTCGCACTAAAAACGATTTTTAAAGAGATCGCTTGCTTTCAAAGATATATTTATATATATATATATATTCATTTGGTATATACGTATAAGGCTTACCATTCTCAATTGTCTCCTTGGCACAGGATATTATTTTGCCTTTGCGACGTCGCAAATTCGATTCGAAATTGTTATCCTCGCTGAATTCATCATCTCGCAGAGTGGCTGCTCCTGCTCCAGCAGCGCTTGCGGCTAAATCGCCGGCTGTCGTTGTTGTTGTTGTTGTTGCCGTCGAATCCGGCACATCCTCCGAGGACTGTCGCTCCGCATAGTCTCGCCGCCCACCACCGCCGCCACCGTGCATTAAACTATCAAAACTTTGGCTCATTGTGTGCCAAAATAAAAATGAAAATAAAAATAAAACTAAAAACAAATATTGTCTTTTCCTTTTCTCTTTTCTGGCTTTCTATAATATTGCCTTTGTTTGCTGTTTGTCTAATTTCTTCTTTTTTGTTCACTTTTGTTATTAGTTTTGTTTGATAAATTGTTTTTCGAAATTGTGAATGTTATTTTTAAAAATATGTCGTAGCGTGTTTATTACGTGAAAGTATAACGGAAGTCTGCTGGAAAAACTTTCATTCATTAATCATTTTTTACAGTAAAGCAGTAAAACTTTCCGATTCACCGATATCGCTTATGAATTGGCGAGGACAACAAAAAAAATGAAGCACGCAAGCTAAACGTATAACATTAATGAGAAAATTAATTGAAACTGCCCACTGTGCAATGACACGTCTTTGGAACCGTACACTTTTTTCAATCTCAATAAGTGCAGTTATTCATTTGAGTGGAGTTGTAAGAGAACTCAAGAGAGCATATGTCATATTCACAGTTGAGCTTTGTAAACAGAAACAAAGAGAAGAAATAAGAAACTGTTTTTTTGGCAGTCTTATTCGCAACGCCGGCTAACAGGGGGATTACTTTCCACGAGGGGTAACCTTACAAGTAACGGGATCTTGCATTAAGACCATCCCCGCAGTCCGCTACGCTAGGGTTCAATGTGCGTTGGCGTCACTGAACAGTTTCATTCTTGTTGCCTACTTTTGGTTGCTGTTGCTATTGTTGTTCATCAAAGCCGCAACAACAACGTCGAGTGGCACTCGAAGCCGTTATTTCATAATCGCTAAGAAGCGATTTAGGTTAAGCCAATGCCACAGCGACAATAACAACCAAAACACTTGATCCAAACGGTTTTTACTTATATGTAGCACACTTTATAGCGCAGCACTACGGTGTTTTTAATTAGTTTAAGCAATTCAATTTTATAAATTTCTTAAATACCACCAAAATGTTGTAATTGTACATTTATTGCGCACCCGATTGAAATAACGTTCACACGCTGGAAAATGCCGTCGTCAGAGACTGATTCGACACGCAAATACTAAGCGAAGCGAAAGTTCAACACAGCTGCAGACAACGACAGAGAGCGAGTGGTGAGTTTCACATTTATTGATTTTGTTGTGTGCGTATACGTGTGTGCGTGCGTTTTCAAAGACAAAAACACAGAAAAGCAAAATTTGTATTGCCTTTTTTGTTTTGTGCACGCTTCACGACTCCTGCAGGGGTCCGTTAAGGGAGCGCTGCAGACAGCATGCAAAAAGCCGGCATATGACAAAGCAGAGCACAGCACATGGCAGGCAAAGAGCAAGCGAAATCATCTCGAATGCAAAATCCTAAAAGAGCAAACATGATTATCTTTGTAAAAGGGGCTATTGGCATTCGCCACTTTTCCAAGTGCAGATTTAATGCCATTTTAACACTTGCAATTAGTTTGATCGGCTGCCTTTTGTTTGACTTCCAAAATATAGATTGCTAAGAGACGCATTGATAAGGAGCACCCAAATGCTTTGTCAAAGGAAAAAATTATTTTATTAAATTTCAGATTAATAAAGAATTAAACAAAATGTACGTAATTATGTTTTAACAAAAATAATGAATATTTGTATTAATCAAATAAATTTGTTTTGAAATATTCATATATTATATGAATTATAAGGATATCATAATTGATGTTTATGTATACTCCGGAGTTGTTGTAGTCGAAAGTCGAAATATAAGTATATATAGTAACAGTATACTAATTATATACCAATGCTCTTCCTCCAAGTTGCTGCGTTCAGCTATGAATGTAAAGAGCAATTTAAATTGAACAAATTAGTTTAATATAATATCTAGTAAAAAAAATACGAGGGTTACTTTGAAAAAAAAAAAGCAATTTAGCAAAATTAAAAATATTCAATTTGAATTAATATAGTTTATGTTAGGCACAATACTTTAGACAATTATTTTTATATATATTATGAATTTCCGAACATAATGTAATGTTGGCTATTATATAATTTAGAATGTGATTGTTTCAAACTTTTCAAACAGCCCTCGTTAATGGATTTCATAACTTACACCGCCCGCGCACATCAATGCCACCCAAACTTGGAGCCGCAATAACTGCTGCCCACCGCCAATTTCTTTAAGAAAATCAGGCACCTCTTGTCCAGAGCCCTCCAAGATTTTGATCAAATCGCCCGCAATGGCACGATCCTGTTCGGGATCAAAGAAGGATGTGGCACGTCCACTATTGCCCACAACGCCCAGTGCGTCCAATGCGATGCACATAATCATCAATATTTGTGGCATATCATAGTTAATCACATGCTTTACATTTTTAATGTCTTTAAAATGAAGAAAGAAATAGAATTAATGTATACAACTATAGATAAATAATTAAAGGGACTAACCAAGACCACGTGATGCTACAGATGTAGCAATTAGCACCTTCATAATGCCACTCTTGAAGTCGCGCAACGCCTGCTCGCGCTGACTCTGCAAGCGATCGCCATGTATGGAAGTGGTTGGAAATTCGGTTTCCGAGAAAAACGAAGCCAGAAAGTCAAGCCGCACGTTTTTGTCTCCACAAAGACAATGGTGCCATCAGCGCCTTCGCGTAAAATTTCCTAAAATATAAATATATATACATATATATTAGCTTTATTTGATAAAGCTCTGAGCAGCAATCTTCCGGTCTCACCATCAACTTGGACGTTTGTTGAACTTGTTAACCTCATAGATGGTCTGCTGCACATCGGAGCAGGCGCCACCAACGACTCCAATTGTCACAAATATATAATTTCGTAAAAATTCACCAGCCATACGCTGTATCTCCTCCGGAAAGGTAGCTGAGAACATTAGCGTCTGATGGTCAGGACGCATTGTCTGATGGTGCATTATTTTGCGCATGCTATCCGAGAAGCCCATGTCCAGCATACGATCGGCTTCGTCGAGCACCACAAATCGCGTATCATCAAACGTGATAAAGGTGCGATCCACAAAGTCTAAAAGGCGACCTGGCGTCGCAATCAGTACATGGCAGCCCTTCGTAATACCTTCATTTTGGTACTTAAATGAAGTACCGCCATAGACGATGGTAATCTTTAGATAGGTTTTAAATGAAAACTTTCTAGCCTCATTGAAGGTCTGGATAGCCAGTTCACGTGTTGGCGACACAATCACCGCCTGCGGCTTGCCAATCTCCAGATCATGGCTCTCATCCAAAATGTTACTCAAGATGGGCAAGAGAAACGCAGCCGTTTTACCGGAACCTGTTTGAGCACAAGCCATCAAATCGCGTCCTTCGGCTATTAATGGTAACGAAACCTTTTGAATGGGCGTCGGCACCACATAGCCCGATTTGATGACATTGTCCAGAACACTGCCACGCAAACGGGCTTGGTCAAAGCTCTTAATAGGCGGCGGCACATTTTCACCAGTCACCTGGAAATATTGGGGATAGCTTAGTGATCCGAAAGTAACAGTAAAAAATTCTATATACCTTAACTGGTATATTATCATATTTGGCAAAGTTAATGCCCGATGAGATGCCGGTGCTAAAGACTTCAGTCTCATCGTTGGTCGGCTCGGGTGGTATATAGAACTCTCGGGCCTTCTGCTTCTCCCCATCCTCGCCAACATCGTCGTGATTGTTATTCATATCGCCATCGTCGCGTCGACGACGCTCGGCACCACCGCGCTCCCTTTGGGAAGCCGCCGCCACCGCCACCGCCTCCGCCACGACGATCATCGCACACTAAATTTAAATTTGAGAAATAAATTGATTTACTAAATAATGCAAAGAAATAAGTGCAACATGGATAAACACACAAACAAATAAGTATTTTTAACATCATTTTCGGTACTTAATTTAATTTATTATTTAATTAATTTATATCATTTAAATAAGTAAAATATTTATTTTCACTTAGATCTAAATTGTGAACTGAAAATTTGAATCCATTAATAAAACTATGTATTTATAGTTAATATAATTAATAATAATAAAAAATAAATATATAATTTTTATAGCTCATTAAAATAAGAATAAAAGTCAAAATAAAATGTCTCAAATAACAATTATTTCTGTTTACTAATAGATTAAAATATTTATGAACAATTTTTAAACTGAAATTAATCTTTAATATAAAATGAATAAGGAATCGATTAATATATTGAAATATAAATTAAAAATAAACTTTTAAAATCATAGAAATCATCTGAAAATGCTTCATTACTTAATTTTAGACACTTTTTTAAATATTTTGTTTAAGATTCTTAAAATAAATTGAACATAAAATCGTTTCCCAGCATATCTCCTAATATAGCCTATTCAAGGCATTGTCTTAAAGATAATATATATTATATAATACAAAATATTTTGTATTAAAAAAAATATGAATTTTCCATTTACGTTTTCACGCCTTTGTCAAGTAAAAAGCTTTAAGTTAAGGTATATAAAATTATTTCTGTTAAAATTCATTTCAGATAAGATTATTTATCTTATCTCGCTATGACAGCATTGCATAACGTGCCATAGCATCGAGACTAATTATATTTGCTGCCTTCAGCTCGAAGAGCAGACGATATCCAATGGCAGCTTCCATGCGAGATTCGAAGAAGCCCTTGGCACGCATGTCCACACGATTGTTCCGGACTAAAGCTCCGATAGCTTATGCATCACACTACGCTTCACCTCAGACATATTCAGTATAATCTTTGGATCGTAAGTGTACATAGCTGGCATGGAGACGTAGCGCACGGCATCGCTGTCATCGCTACCGCCCGTCAATGGACAGCTGGTGGCGAGTGAAGATCGATGATTCCTTTGCTGATCCTCCTTCTGTTGTTTGTCACTCAAGTGTATATTATGGTCGACCATGAGACGCAACAGATGTTTGTGTTCCACTATGAAGCTAAGACTTTCGCGTAACTCTCGTTCGACACGCTCCAAGCGGGTTTCTTCCGCCGCTCTTAACGGTTTATCGGATATACTTAGTATTGTTACAGGAGTTCCATTTAGATCAGTTACCGATTGGCCTGCATTAAGATTCGCACTGGCCGGCTGTTGGATAATCTGTATGGATGTCACCAACGGAATTTCGGGCAGCTCATCCATGCTATAGGGCAATTGCAGGGTTTCTTGCGATCTGTCGCACGGTTCAGGTAAAGGTAATGCAAGTGTTGATCCTTCAGGCAATACATCTGTATCCATTGATGCAGATGGTGCCGCTGTAACCTCTACAACTGTTGTTCTGTCCATGCTCACGGCCAATGTCAACAGCTCGCTAGCTCCTGCTGCGTCTGTCTGGCTGGGGAGCAACTCTCTACCTTCTGCAACGGGCATCTCATTGGCAACTGCTGGTTCAATTGAAGCTTGTGCTGCTATTGCTGGTGACTCTATCTGTCCAACCGGCTCCTCTACTTCTGACCATATTTGCTGGAAGAGATTGGACAAATAGTCAAGCATAACTTCATCGTTGCTAGGCGGCTGCACAGTCTCAATTTGCTCCAATTCATTTTGGGCAGCTGCTGCTGTTGCTTCTGGATGCCTGCGTTTGCGTTTGCGCCTGCGTACGGCTATTGGTGATGAGAAAAGCTGCTCATATCCAACTCCATGTGTATAATTCGGAATAGCAGTACGTGGCCTAAATATCGACGTCCAATCCCGCGGCATAGTTGGAATAGCTGACCCAGCAGGCGTTATTGAAGCAACTACATCAACTGTAGTTATAGCTGTAGTTTCAATTACAATAGATCCGGCTGTTTTCTCTGTTGCCGATTCTTCGTTCAGCTCAAGGACTCGTGGCATTGTCGAGGGTCTCATTTGCTGATGTGGCTCCTCGTCGATGGCCGGCAACAATGTCCGATAAGGCGTCGATGCAAATGCATGACGCGAGCGTGATACAATCGATGCCGAGACATTAGACTCCACAAAAGATGAAGCAGCAGCAGCGGCAGCAGTAATAGAAGTAATGGCTCTCACTGGCAATATGCTGCAATTATCCCCATCTATGGGTGTCACAGGTGGCATCGGTGGCGGGCACAAGGCATAGATATCTTCAGCCGACAAATTAGCTGCCTGATTGCCGCCACTTGTTAATTGCACGGCGGAAAGGCTGTGAATACCAATACCAATTGAATTGTGAATACCAAAAGAAGCTCAAGATTCAACAATAAAAGCAGCAATTGACCAAAGAAATATTGTGTTCAAAAATGATTTAGAAATTCCTTTAATATTTTATTTTCATACTAGTATCAATGTCGAATCGGTGGCCGGGCAATATAGCCTATGAACTATTAGTTCGAACGGCAACTAAGATCTTTAGCATTGTCAATCTTCTACTTCTATAAACTTAGTTGGTTAATTGATGAATTTATAAATTCCATTTTACAATAAGTATTTCAATGAATTTCAAAACTGATTACAAAATGCAGATTAATTTTTGAACACAATATAGAGGACGATGTCGAGCAAAGATAAGTCAATGCGAAGGCGAATGGGAAAACTGAATGATATATGTATAAGGAAACACTTGAGCCGAAGCAAAGCCTGTTAAATATCAGTTGAGTTCTTTACAGTTACGAACATAAATAAGCAAACATATACAGACACAACACACAGAGACACACACTTTTCAATCATTTGCAAGTTTTGTTACACATGTTTCGAGTGAATGTCAAAATTGTTTGTATACAAAATAGATAGATATATATATAGTTCGTTCGTGTATATAGATAGGACAGACGACTTTCAGCACAAAGGAAAGGAATAACCAACCACATCATTAGGCTAATGCGGCGGCGAAGCAGTTAAGCGGAAGGTAAGTGCAAAGAGAGGCAGAGGGTCGGAGATAAAGTAGAAAACGAGATAGATAAGAGTGACAGGGAGTGGAGAGGTAGAGATAGAGATAGAGAGACAAGGGGAGGGAGATATATAGAAGGAAAGAAACAGTGGGAGAGAGAGAGATAGAAAACCAGATGGAATGGGATAGATATAGAAATCAAAGCTAGATATAGAGAAAAAGACAAAACAAATGAGAGAGAGAGTGAGTGAAAGAGAGAAAAAATGAGTGAAAGCGAAAAATTAGTAAAAGAGCGAAAAATGAGTGAAAGAGGAAACGAGTGACACAGCGGGAACCAATCATTTAGAAACTTAAAGTAAGATTTAAATATGTAGATACATGAAAGGGGAGGAGATACATTTTGAAACAGATAAAAGTATATACCCATCATTCGAGATCGATGCCGCATTGCTACTGATCATTGGCGCTGCATTGCGTCCACTATCTTGCACACCAACTAATGGCAATAGGCCACCGTGACTGGGCGTATTCT
Organism: Drosophila hydei; assembly: GCF_003285905.1. Lineage (NCBI taxonomy): Eukaryota > Metazoa > Arthropoda > Insecta > Diptera > Drosophilidae > Drosophila > Drosophila hydei. Next base: position 43,945 of record NW_022045672.1, on the reverse strand, counting down.
GACTTCGAGATTGTACATCTTGACGTGGCAGGGCTGGCTCCAGATCCAGCTGCTCCTGCTCCTGCCTCGATTCGCTTGGACGATGCACAAACCACATGTTCAGCGCTAACTGTGGTTGTCTGTTGGCCAACCAAATCCTTTCGTCTATGACCGACGGCCAGGGCAGTGGCTCGTGCAGTTCGCTTGGATCAGAAAAATGTAGCTTACGCATTTCTCGCAAAGTCATGAAGTTCTCAGATAGCCAACGCGTTGGCCCATGTTGTTCTATTCGTTCAGTTGGCGTTTCGATGGCTAATTCCTCATCTATCGGCTCTATCATGCCATCATTTAGCTCATAGCTACGTGCCGCATTTTTAAACAAATCTCTGATGCGTTGTGTGGCGTTTTCTTGATTGTGTTCTACATTTCGATCTAGCAAGGCTCTTCTGCCAGATGTTGAGAATCTAGCTCTAGTTACAACTTTTCGCCTTTCTCCTGGCACCACAATTGCATCGTCGTCCAGCTGCAACTGCTGCTGCGCTTGCAGCTGTTGACCTGATTGCCAAAGATTAAGTTCCGAACGATGCAGCTGCTGCAGTTCATCTTTAGATTGGGTTAGGAATTCATCTATGTCTGGGATAATCTCATCGAGATTAACAGCAGCAGCGCAGAAACTTTTCAATTCTTCCATGCGTTGTTTACGCTCCGTTTCCTCGGCATTTTTCCATTCCTGCTCAACAAGTACACTGAAAGCTTTACTCAAATAGTTGCGCTTTTCACGTAACTCAACGAGCGACTGATTGGATTCCTTAAGATTAAGATTGTTTAAATATGCAGCTATCGTTTCCTTATCATAACTTTTTGGCCGATTCACGTTGGAGAACATCAAATCCGCTACGCGTTACAAACCATTGAGAGGCGATACAAGAACAAACGACACAGACGTATAGTTGGACATACATATATTTACGATACATGAGAATCTTACTAAATAGCGTTATAGAAAGCTATAGCTACATTCACTCACCATCCTCGTTATCATTACGACGTCCACGATATCCGTTTCCTCGATAGCCTGCTGCTCCTCCTCCATCGTTGTTATCCATACGTCTTTGATAGCCTCCACCTAATACGGCATCTTCTCGACGCCCACGGTAGCCTCCTCCTCCTCCTTCGCCATCATTTCGACGTCCACGATAGCCTCCTCCTCCCGCTCCTTGGCCATCATTTCGACGTCCACGATATCCGCCTCCTGTTCCAACATCACCGTTATTGCAACGCCCGCGATAGTTATTGCCATCTCCTGCACCTTGACGATTCTCACTCGGTTTGTCTTCATCGCTCCATTCCGATACATTCTTTGGATTCGATGTTACCTCTTCACTATCCCAATTCTCATTATCGTGTAATTTGTGAATATGATTGTTGCGCTCAGGCAGAGCAGGCTAATTGAAATTTAAAAAAGGATTTTCTATGGATTTATTACATATTACATGCATGCAATTATCTCACCTCATCTTCCCAGTCAGACATGTTCGCACTTTATCGTTAACTAAGCTGAAAAATAGAACTAATTAATATTCAATAAACCCGGTTCGTGCATATATATAAAGGCGCAACGTAATTTTTAATTTCCCGCCACACAAATGTGCGCATTAAGCAGAGCAGCATTTTATTGCGTTTTTACCATTCGCCGACGCAAAAATGAGCGCATGTTAAGTGTGGCAGCGCACTCGCATCTGTTAGGTGAAAAACGTGAGTTGCTCTGTTCTGTGTATGTATACACAGACAGCATGCTGCTTGCGCTTTTTCGCCTTGCCTTCTGGTAGTGTAGAACACATGTGTGCTTGAGTATATATGTGTATATGTTCGCGCTTGTGTGTAGCAGCCAAAGCAGAAACGCAGAAAATTAAGGTTAGAGCGCAGCCAGGCAACCACACACCACACGACGACGAAAAGAAAAAATAGCAAAAAGCAAGACTAAAAAAACGAATTTCTTCTATTCTCAAACACACACACGCACACATTAACAAACAAATACTCACACACACAATATATATACATACATTTACATTTATAGGCGCAGCAGCAGCGACCAAACACACACGAGTTTTTTCTGACAGAAAACTCTGAAATTCTGTGTGTGATTTTTGCATAAAAATCAGTTGTGTGTGGAAAAATCAATTGGAAGATTATATTGCAATTACAACAAGCAGCAGCCCAACAACAACATGGATAGCGCCGGTAAAAATCGTTATGAACTTTTGTTCATGGACGACGATGTTAGCGATCCATTAGATAATCTTGTCGCGGCCAAGAAGAAGCAGCAGCAGCCAGCAACTGGCGGCTCGGCAGCAGCGCCCAACACAAAAACGGCGCCAACGACCAAAGTAGCTAAGCCAGCGGGCACAGCAGCCGCCAACAAAAAGCCAAATCAAGCCGAAAAGGAAAACAAACCAGGTGCACTCAACAAAAATGATGGCAAGAAAACTGCACAGGGCAGCAACGGCAACAACAATGACAAACTAAACAACAAGCAAGGTGGGGCTGGGTCTGCGGTCGCTGCGCGCAAAACACGTGAAACTGGTCAAGGGCAGCAACAGCAACAACATCAGCAGCAGCGCAATGTCAATTTTCGTCAACAGAATGGTGGAGGAGGTGGTGGTGGCGCCGGAGGTGAGGTAACGCGCGAGCAGCGCAACAATCGCCGCAACGTGCGCGAAAATGGCGCTCCAGGTGGCAACTCTGGCAATTCGACTGGTGCTGATGGCAATCCTCGACCATATCGCAGCACCGGCGGCTTTGGTGGCGATCGTCCACAACGCCAGAATCGCAACTTCGAGGGCAACAATCGCAAACGTGAATTTGATCGTCAATCTGGCTCCGACAAAACTGGTGAGCCATATGCATACACATTATATACATCTATATATTTATACAAGCACATATATAATTACATTCTATTTCTATTTCTATATATATATGTAGATATATATATATACATACGTACATACACATATATATATAAATATATATATATATATATATATATATATATTCTAATTCCTAACCCCAAAAGGTTCATTTACAACCTTTACGAATTATGTTCGAACGCATTTCTTGATTTACTCATTCACATTTCATATCTTAAAACTGTGTTGCGCACATTTCTTTAGCCTCACAACATGCTGTATAGAATATGTATATGTTTAAAAATAGTTTGATTCTTCTACGGGCCTCCCCACACCCCTCAAAGCCCCCCATCGTATATGACTATCCCACACAAGTTTTCCACGCCATGGAACATTTCTTAGAAGGGGGGCGAAGTGCACACACACGGCAGTGGGGCGGGGGATTGCTACCTCTGAAAGATGTTATATTTGTAGGATTGCTCTAAAACTACAGAAACTTTTATTTTATATGCATTTAATATGGAATTTCTCATTCGTAAAGCAACATTCCCGAAAAAAAAAACGAATTCTAATACTCGTTATATGGAGGTCAAAATTATTTCAGGCCACAAGTTTCTTATCAAAGATTTTCCATTACAATCTAGAATTTGATAAGATTCATTTTTACGTTTACCAAGTCGAATTTGTTGATGTAAAAGAAATTATATATTATATTATTAAATACAATTAATTAATATTTTAATAAATAACGAAACAGGTGTGAAGGCAATTGATAAACGCGATGGAGCTGGCGCTCACAATTGGGGTTCGGTTAAGGAAGCCATCGATGATGTGAACAAGAGCAACGAAGGCGGCAACAACAATGAGACAAATGCTAACAACAACAATGCCGAAGGCAAGGCCGATGAATCTGGTAATGAGCAATCGAATGAACAACAAACACCGCCAGAGGAAGAGACCAAAGAGCTGACCCTAGACGAATGGAAGGCCCAACAGCAGCAGCGCATTAAGCCCAAGTTCAACATACGCAAAGCCGGCGAAGGTGGGTTGAATATAGATGTAGATATGGATATATATATATATATACATATATATAAAGGCTAAGATTTTTTAAGGCTAGAGTGATTAATGTATAAACTTTTCATGTTCTAACAATCGATGGTTTTTGATTCTGAAGTATATGTAGTTCATATCTGAAGAAATTTCACTTCATCTTATATCATAGTTACAAGTTTTAGCAATTTAAATAGAGTACATATACATATAAAGAACAAATCAGTTAAGTACGATTAATCATCGTCTGTTATAGCCATTCAAGGTTTCCAAAACTCGTTATATATAACTATATATTATCTATTACTAGAAATTTTATGTAATATATAGGAACTATGTAATATATCTGTTCCCATCTTATAGCCCACACATTGCTCTCCATTCAAAATGTTCTCATATTTTATCATTTTTCCAGGTGAGGATACGTCGCAATGGAAGAAAATGATTGTGCTGAACAATAACAAAAAGAAGGAGAACGAAAGTGAAGAGGAACTTGAATACGATCCTGCCATGTATCCGCAACGCGTCGGCCGCCAGCAGCGCGTCCTTGACATTCAGTTCAATTTCAATGACGGTCGTCGCGGCGGCGGTGCCAGCAACTTCAATGGGCGCGGTCGTAACGGTCCACGCGGTGGAGGACCACGCAACGAGGGCAATCGCGGACCGCAGCAGAACGGACCACAAGGCGCCGGCAATGCCGATGGCGGCAATGCGGGCGGCGGTGGCAATGGTCCATCTGCTCGTTCAGAGGGCGGCAATCGGCCGCCCATTGAGCGTCGCGGCTTGGGCGGCGGCATTGGTGGTGGACATGCTGGCAAGCGTTTTGGCAACGACAGGCAACAGAATGCTGCACCCAAGGTCAACGATGAGCGCCAGTTCCCAACGCTCGCCTAAGCTGAATTTGAAGATTAAATGTTGAAAAGGAGAGCCGAAGGACGAGGAGGAGCTGAGGTGGGAGGCGCTAGCTACAGGCGCCGGGGCGTGCATTCAATTTTTAAGAGTTGGTGTCTGCATATTAAGAGCAGGAACAGATAACCAATATATATATATCACACACTCACACTCACATTCACTCACACACATACACAATCATAAGAACTGTAAGCAAGAGTTAAAAAAATTTTCATTTTAGGCGGCCGCAGCGCAGCCAAAGCCAAAAGCCACAAAAACAAACAAATTAAATAAAGAAAACAAAAACACAATATTTGGGAAAACAATAAATGCAAATGAGAGAAATTATAAATATTATATACTTATATATATTTATATACATATATATATATATACTTATATATATATATACTTATATATATATATATATATATACATATATATATACTATTAAAATGTATGAGAAAAAAAAAACAAAAACCAAACTGTAAATCTTAAGCAAAAGCAATTTAGAGAGCAAAAACTAAAGAGCAAAGTTTCTATTACTATGACACGTATTGTAAATTTGTTGTTTTTATTTCAATTTCTTACTTTCTTTACTATTTTTGCACAATTTAAATTTCAAAATTTATATCACAAAAACAGTTCGCTTTCCAGTGACAAAATGAGAAAATCGAGAAAGTTTGGAAAAGAAAACATCACGAACTAAGCCTTTCTCATCTATGGAGGCAATTTTTCATGCAAAACAAAAACACTTACATATACATTTAATTTTGTTAAAAATAAAAACATTTTTATATGCATACGGCCTCATATAAAAATGCATTTTCTTTTTTTAATTTTTACTATGTTAAATTGTATTTTAAAAATTAATAAATGAACAAAAACAAAAACGAAAAAAAAAAAACGCAAAATTTGTAGTCCAGAAAAATAGAAGCGAAAAACTTAACAAAAACAAAAAGAAATGTGTTAAAAACTTGTAATTGTGTTTCTTAAAAAACAAAAAAAAAATTAAAATACTACTATATATATACTAATATATATATTTATATATATACGTATACCGCTATGATGCATGGTTTATTATATTAATTATAAATCAAATTAATGTGCATCATATATACTAAATTTAATCAAAGCACCCACACACTCTGACAAACAATTTAAATTTAAGCATTAAAAAAATTTATATTAATTATTGGAGCAAGTATATAAAAAAAAACCTTACTAAGTAGAGCTACACACACACAGATACACACATGCGACTAATGATAAAATCAGTTGAGATAAAATCGCTTACAAGGAAAAACAAGATTAAGAAAATAAAAACAAAAAATTACAACACAGAAAAGAACAAAAATAAAATAAACGGAAAAAATAAAATCCTGTAAAACCTGTAAAATTTTATGCTTTTACAATTAGAAATTGTATAAAAATATCTCTTAAATATATATATATATATATATATATATATATATATATATATATATATATATATATATATATATATATTCAAAGAAGTTGATAATGAACAATACTTGAATGAAATGGCAACAACAATTTTACGACTAAAACCACAAATCCAAAAGAAAATGAAAAATAAAGGAAAACAAAAAATACAAAATACATTTTTTGACTAATATTGTATTGTATTTTGAGCCCAAAGAGCAAATGAAAAACAAACCCAATTCAACAAAAAGTTGAAAAAACTCGTTTAAAACCAAGAAAGAAAAAAATTATTTGATAAAAATAAAGAAAAAAAAACAAATACTTTTCAAATTGTATTGAATTTTTAGAATTGTGAATAGCGATTTCAAATTCAATTTCACGAAATGGCTGAAAATGTGTGTAATCGGTAAAAGGAGGCATCGCAGACCACATTAAATATATATGTTCTTAACCAGAACGAAGAATGTCAGGGTTGAGGGCATTGTTTATTTTTGAACTTTAAAAGGCTCAAAGGGTTATATGAAGAGCTGGACTTTAAATAGGAAACTTAAAAGGATATTACCACTCAACACTCATAGATAAGAGTTTGGCTCGAAATCACATGGGATGATTTTCTCAGCGTTATCTTTCCAGATGAATATACATTTCTGAAATGGAACAGTAGATCATTTTGGCATACTTTAAGTATTGATTAGAATGGGATACAAACATTTTAGAACAATACTAAAAAAATATAGATAATACTGAACGCTAACTTTTTCAATTCAAATTTCAACGACATTAAAATTATTAATTTTGCTTTTAAGGTTATGATTATTTATTCGCACAAGTGCCGTTATAAATCAAGCAATGTCAAAGAGTAAATAAACTTTTTCACTGCTCTCTTTGTGCACGGTGTTCACTTCACATTGCGCGCGTGTTTTATGAACGAAACTTTGCTCAGTACTTCAACAAGCGCATTTCGGCAGGCAGTACTCTTTGTGAATTTCTCTTTGGTTAAAACTAATAGGAATCAAAGCAAAATCATACACAAAAAACTAAGAGAAAATATGAAATCCTGTAGGGCGAATGGAATAACCTCCTATGAAAGATAAAAACTCAAACAGAAAAATGAAAATTAAGGCCCCGAAATGTACTAATCCTGCAAACTAAACAAAAAAGAACATACAAAGTTCATATATTATTATTAGTTATGTGAATATATCTATCTTGCCTGTTAGCTCCGTTTTGTTTAATTGTAATAATTGTAGTTATAACTCACCTTTGAATTTCTATGGATTTGTATTTGCTAAAGCCAAACTTTTCACACTACGCGCCGTTAACGTCCAAGCAGGATGACTGAAAAATTACAATGAAAGCGTTAGACAGAGATACGAAACAGCAGATCAGAGAGAACCCTAAAGCCGACATTTTAGAATCTGCCGTTGACTTCGATTTCAGTGTTGTCAACAGCTGTTGTGTTGTGCGAAATTTTAAAAACGTCAAATAACAATAACTCGCGCGACGATTGTTGGCAACTCTAAAATATAACGGCGAAAGAGATGCAAGACACGAGAATTGAGAATTGAAAAAAGTGAAATGAAAAAACTTTCAGGTACTCCATTGTGAAATGCGTTAAAAGATATACACTCGCATACATATACACCTTTTTACATAAATACATTCATTTATATTTGCAAGTTATTTCAGCAATTAAAATAACTCTTACACATAGCAGCTTTAAGAAAACATACTATTGAGTTGTTTGTACACTTTTACCAAACTCAAAGTACTCACCACTTGTTTTGTACACAACTGCTTTATTTAAAACACACGCGAATAATTATTTAATAATTTTTAGCGCGTCACTTCGAAACGTTAACGCTGCTAAATAGCTTTTGACACTTAACGGAGTATGACAATGTGACCGTTGCACCGTCAATATAAAACATCCATTGTTTTGTCCAAATTAACATGCCATTAACATCAACTCAAAATGGCACTCTTACGTGTTAAGCATATGCAGCGGCGGTGTTGGAACTAGTTCCAAATAGAATAACTCTAAAGAATACATAAAAGAAAAATTAGTAAACAACATTTTATTGGAGGGAAATAATGTAATAGACCAATTACAACTAATTAAAATAAGGAAACACGTTAAAAAACAATAGCTAAAACTAATTAAATATCAATTAACATAACCTCTGTTCTGTCAAACACTCTAATTTAACTAGATTTCAAACCTGTCAAATATGAGCGTCGAGGACGAAGTGTTTCGGATTCAAAAGAAAATTGGCAAAATTTCAACAGCCAGCGATGGAGCCGTGAGTAAATGCATTTAAATAATACTTGGGCAATACAATTCGTTGTGGTTTGACTTGCTAGATGTGAATGTATTGTCATTGGTTAATTCTGCAGGGCCAGGACCAGGCGCTCGACTTGCTCAAGGCGTTGCAAACTCTAAACATTAATTTGGAAATTTTGACCAAGACGCGAATTGGGATGACGGTGAATGAACTGCGCAAGAGCAGCAAGGATGACGAGGTGATTGCCTTGGCGAAGACTTTAATTAAAAATTGGAAACGCTTCCTGGCCAGTCCGGCGCCAGCAGCTGCCACCGCCAACGCCAACACCACGCCCAAAGAGGCAACCGGCAATAAGGAGGGCAGCAATAGTTCAACAAAATCAACATCGAGCACCAGCAAATCGAATTCGAGTGGCAAAGAGAAGTCCAGCAGCAGTTCGACCAAGGATAAACGCGACGAAAAGAAGCCAACATCGGCGCAAACATCATTTCCAGCTGGCGGCATGACCGATGCAGTTCGTCTCAAATGCCGTGAAATGTTAACGAATGCCTTGAAACTGGGCGAAGTTCCCGAGGGTTGTGCCGAGCCCGAGGAGATGGCTGCCGAATTGGAGGATGCCATCTACTTGGAGTTTAAGAATACGGATATGAAGTACAAGAATCGCATACGATCGAGAGTGGCGAATTTGAAAGATCCGAAAAATCCGGGTTTGCGTGGTAATTTCATGTGCGGCGCCGTCTCCGCCAAGCAATTGGCCAAAATGACGCCCGAGGAAATGGCCAGCGACGAGATGAAGAAGCTGCGCGAAAAGTTCGTCAAAGAGGCGATCAACGATGCCCAATTGGCCACCGTCCAAGGCACCAAAACGGATCTGCTAAAGTGCGGCAAATGCAAAAAGCGTAATTGCACCTACAATCAGCTGCAGACGCGATCCGCCGACGAGCCGATGACCACGTTTGTCATGTGCAACGAGTGCGGCAATCGTTGGAAATTCTGCTAAATCCCATTTAACGTCCCTTTTTTATAATTCACCCAGCTCCCCTCCTCCCCCGCACTCCAGCTCCTTACAATTAATACAGAGCTATTCGCATGTAAAATTTGAATGCAGTCACTGATCACCTAAAGAACTAAAAACAATTCAATAATAATAAAAAAACAATTTAATACATATTAATATGTATATGTATATCTATGAAAGTACATAATTGTGTTGTTTCTTGTTTATCAGTTTTTGCCCGCTTTTAACTTCAGGTACAGTATGCACGGCAGCCAGTGTTGCCACTTCTCTTGTTTCTGGCAGGCTTTTCGTGCGTTTCACACTTGCTAAAGCTTGGGTAAAAACCAAAAATGTGTTGATAAATATTTATGGAATAATAATTTATTTAATATATTCACATTAATAATAAATAAACATTAAATAACAATAATAATAATTGAACTACTCTACGCTTTGTACACTTTTTACGTAACTTGTTACGTAATTATTAGATCTATTTTGATGCATTTTTGTTTTTAAACGCACGTTATAGAACGCATAAGACGCGCTACATGCTAGTTTTGCTGTACAGTATGCACGCCGAAAACAGTGTGAACAACTTAGTGTTTTGTTTTTGGCATTGGCAACGGCGTAGTCAAGAATTATCTTAAAGGGGTTAGAAACTGTTGATGGAATTATATAATTTTAATACATTCAATATTAAGCTTTTAATTAATATAAACCGTTTTGTAGGCGCAAAACATAAGAACTGTACCGATAAGTTGGCAGTATTAACATAATTTGATAAGAAACACTACCTTGCATGACGTCAGAAATTCCTCAAAACATTTGGCTACTAAAAGACTTGGCATTCAGGTTTCCAAACAGCTTGGTCACACTATTGCAGTTTTGCGGCACTTTTGTATGCTATCGCAGACAGGTCACATTGCCGACAGTTCACAATTTTTGTTAGCAACGATCGGTTGTGTTCGGCTTTGTGCTCGGTTGGTTATTTTGGTTGTTGAGGTAACTACCGTTAAAAAAGCAGCAGAAGCTAGAAAGAAAGAAGAAAGAAATAATCACCCAAGCCAATAACAAATTAGCTAAGCAAATGTGTGAACGCGTGTGTACTTAATGGTGGCAATTATTTTATTTAAGTTAAAGTCAAAGTTAAAGTCCAAGCGGCCATTGTTAACCTGTTGCGCGGTTGCAGTCGCACTGGCACTGGCACTCGATGGTGCGTGACCTATTTATGTAACCTGTTTTTAAAGAATATACCGATTCAACTAAAATCTCCCAAAGCTACAAGTTTCGTCTGACTCTGGATCTGGTCTGGAACTGGAAGTTGTACCTAGACGGAGCTAAATAGTGAACAAAGTGTTAATTATAGTATATACGTTAATAGCTGTTGGCATAAGAACATGGGAACAAAGATTCGTTTATTATCGAACGTTGTTTTAAAAGTCAAATGCTCTCTTCTAACTCATTAATGATGTAGAAAAAATGAGTGCATTCACCCTGCAAGCTATGTGTTACTGTGTGTGTCTGTGTAAAACTAGAAAAGTGCGCTGAAAAACTAATAAGAGTATCACAGCAAGCCAAGGGCGTAGTTATCTGTGACTTTTAAGGGTCTCAAGTGAAACTGACACCCAATTGTATGCGTGTGTGTGTATATCAACAGATGAGCAGATGAGCTGAGACGTGGCTGCATTATGGCTCAAGCTCTGACCAAATTATGGTTAGCTACGCTTCAGGTTTCGTTGGCTAGAACGGTACTAATAAGCGCATACACACAAGCACACACACATAGGTGCAAAGAGAGCAAGCGAAAGAGTTTAACAAATAACAACATAGTAAGACAACCACACACATACACACACTTGCGCACCTGTAAAAGAGAGAGCTCTGTGTAAAGAGCGGCTCACATTGCATATTCATATAAATGGGTGCCCCACACTGCGTGCTCTCTGGCTATGCCTCTCTCTTGTTTTTTTGCTTACACACATTCAATTCATAGAAAAGCAGGAAAGAAAAAAGTAGATAACTTGCTCTCAAGCCTTGAGCTTGCGCTTGAGCCGGGGCTAGAATTCTATACAACAACAACAGCACTTGTTTGGCCGGTTTGTTGCACAACGGGACATTTTGTAGCTTGCAGCGCTGAGAACCCTTTTTAATAAAAACACCTAAAACGCCACAATTAATGTGTATTTTTTTTTTTTTTTTTTTTTTTTTTTTTTTTTTTTTCGTTTTTATTTCTTTATTTTGTTGCAGCTTATTGTCTTAGACTCTATAGCGCATTTAGCTCTAAACCTTAACTAATGGGAGGGCAGATATGCCAATTATTCTGCACTTGTAGCTACTATCTTAATTAGTTCTAATATTGTCTAGAGGATGCAATCTCTTCAGTCTTCGCCTATTGTTGTTTATAGCCAGGTTGCTTGCGAGATGGTTAGGATGCGCTGCAAGTCTGTCCGCGTATCTTGAACTGTGTCGCCCAATGAGTTCAGCAACTGTGGGAATTGCTAAATCCCTATGTAAGACTGAGTTTCTTACAAACCAGCTGGCTCCAGTCCATCTGCGTAGTGCTTTATTCTGCAGGGTCTGAATTTTGTTCCTTGTAGTCTTCGCCGAGGAGCCCCATAGAGAGATACCATATACGAAGGTTGGGACAACTATTGCCTTGTAGATGGCGGCCTTGCTGCTGTAAGACAACTTGCTTGAAGCTCTCAGCATCCAGTCGAGGGTTTTTAGCTTGCTTTTGCATTTTGAGGTTACTTGACTTATGTGCGCTTTAAAAGTCAGCCTTCTGTCAAGAGTGATACCAAGGTACTTTACTTTTGAGGCTTTGGGAATAGTGGGCCCCAATGCAACGCTTGGGCAATCTCCTCTTCTAGTGGCGAAGGTAGTATGTACAGACTTTTGTGCATTAATGGTGATACACCACCGTTTTGCCCAGCGTCCGAAAGAGTCCAGATATTTTTGTAGTGAGTCTGAAGCTTCTTGCGCAGATACGTGACGTGATAAGATGGCGGTGTCATCTGCATAGGTCGCTATGAGTACTGCATCTGTACTTCCTATATTTGGCTCGGGAGTTGGCATATCTCCTGTGAATAAAGTATAAAGTGTTGGGCCTAGAACACTACCCTGTGGTACTCCAGCCATAATTGGTCTAGTCAAGGATACTGTTTGCCCCCTTGACACTTGGAAGGTTCTTCCAATAAGGTATGAGGATAGCAACGCGAAAAATGGGGCTGGAAGGGTGGTCCTCACTTTCTGCAGCAGTCCCAGGTGCCAAACTCGATCAAACGCCTGTTTGATGTCTAAAAAGACGGCAGAGCAGTACATCTTTTCTTCAAAGGCTCCAAGGATATGGTGCACAACTCTGTGAACCTGTTCCGGTGTTCCATGCTGTCTCCTGAAGCCAAACTGATGGTTTGGAATGGCCTCCTGGCGTCCCAGATGTGTCAGTACTCGTTCCAGAAATATTCTTTCGAATATTTTGGAGAGTACTGGCAACAGGCTAATTGGTCTGTACGACTCAATTTCTCCCACGGGTTTGCCAGGCTTAGGAATCATCACAATCACGGCGCGCTTCCAGCAGGCTGGAAAGTGCCGGATGCGGAGCATGGCGTTGTACACCATAGTTATGTAGTCTATGGTGGAGTCAGGCAGTGCTCTAAGGACTCTGCCGTTTATTAGATCATATCCAGGGGATTTTTTTGCCTTCACTCTTCTGATGTGTTCAAGAACCTCTTCTTTTGTACATCCAGTTATCTGGTCTTCAGCTGGGAGGGGCGAGAGAACGATGTCTTCTGTTGCTTCGATTTCTGAGGCCTCTGCGGTAATCACCGGCGTGAATTGGTCTTGAAGGTGGTTTGCAAAAGCCTCAGCTTGAGCTTCGTCTCCAATGTGCCAGGAACCAGAAATGCTCCGAATGGGATGACGTCGTATTGGCTGCCGTTTGAGCTTTCTTGTAAATTTCCATAATTGAAACTCTGCGTCAGTGGGCGATTCAGCTCGTACCAGCGCATCGCTGATACACCTCTTTTGAAGCAGGGCGAGAGCAGCTTTAAGATGCCTCGTGGCTTCGTTGTACATGGATTTGGCATCAGGCGTGCGTAATCTTAACCAGCGTCTCCTGGCCCATCTTTTGTGTATTAGTAGGTGTTGGGCCTCCAAGGTGAGGGGGATGTTGTACGGAGACTGTTGTCTTGTTTGGCAAGATGGTGGGGCGGCTTGGTGCGCAGCTTTGACTATTTCTTCCTGCAGTTTGTTTGCTGCGTAGTCCACGTCTTCAGGAGTGTTAAGTTCCATTTCTATGTGCAAAGAGTAATGGAGCTCGCGCCTAAAGACTCCTAAATCTGATCCTGCTGGCAGTAGTTGTTTCCTAATGGGCAAGGGCTGTGGCTGCGCGTGGATTGTGACTATTAGTGGCAGGTGGTCAGAGGATAGGTCCAAGGATTCTTCAATGGTCAATTGCCGGTCACAGATGCCTTTGTAGACAGCGAAGTCGATTGCCGAGGGCCTGTGTCCATTAATTGGGTAACGGGTGGGGGCTCCAGTCGCCAATATGCTGAATTGTAAGTTTTGAATCGCCTCAAATATGACTTCTCCGCGACGATTCGCACTATTGCTTCCCCAAAATGGGTGCCATCCATTCCAGTCGCCGCCGATGAGGGTCTTATTCAACCTTTGGCCTAGAACCTGTTCCATGTGATGATCACACAGACCAGTGTTTGGCGGAAGATAAATTGACGCAACTTCGATCGCTCCAATAGACGTAGGCAGGGTGATGGCTGAGACCTGCATTGTTGCGTTGCAAATTGGCAGTAAAGGTGTATGCGGTATTGTTGCTCGTATGAGGATTGAGGATCCACCAAAGCAGTTTGCTCCTTCACCATGAGCCTGATAGTGTTCGTATCCGAAAATTTGTGTAGTGGGGCACTCATGAGTTTCTGTTATTAACATTATATCTATGTTTTCTTGTGAGAGAAACGCAGCCAGTTCCTGAGTCTTGTTTCTCAGGCCATTGGCGTTCCAGATACCCACACGTAAAGCCATTATTTGTAGGCAAGCTTGGTTATGATGGCCATTAAACTGTTTAGCATGGTTGCTTGTTGGGATTGTACTTCTCGCATCGCTTTGAGCTCGGCATTAATTGCGTCAAACTGACGTTGTTGTTGCTGAAGCATTTCAGTGAACAAAGTGTCACTTGTGGTATTCTTATTTGACGGTCCACCTCTAGCGGCCTGTGCGTAAGAAACACCACTAATAGGCGTTGCAAAGCTCGTGGCTTGGGTAATGCTCCGGGGCCTTGTAATTTCGGAAGCAGTACTCGGACCCGTAGACGGTGTTTGTGTGGGACTCCTTTTTTGTGCTGGGGATTGCAATTTGCGCAACCGCTTGTATACTTGGCAGCCCTTATAGTTGGCTGGGTGCTGTAACTCACAGTGCACACAAGTTGGTGCCTGGTCCTTTTCGCGGGTGCAGTCTTTGGATGCGTGTTTCCCGGCGCAACGCACACATCTGGGAGCTTTGTGGCAGTAGCGTTGTGTGTGTCCAAATTCTTGACAGCGATGGCATTGTGTCAGGTCGTTGTATCTTCTTGGCAGTTCCACTGTGCAGCGTTGCCTGCAGACAACTCGAATGTCCAAAATTTCTTTGTTGTTGGGGGCCTGAGCCACGTCAACAAAAAATATATTTAGCGGTGTTTTGTCCATACGGCTCAGTGGGTTGTGCACATTTGTAATTGTGTGGCCTTTGGTTTCCAATTCCTTTTTAATTAGTGTTGTATCAGTGCTGGAGTGAAGCCCTTTGAACACGACTCTATATGGTTTGTCCTCCTTAAGCTGGTAGCAGTGGAACTCCAATTCCAGCTTAGTAAAGTGGTCTATAACTCTGCGATAGTCCTCACTGCATTGGGTTAATACACCTATGTTATTCTTCTTTGGCTTAATTACGTATGATTTAGCATCAATTACTTTATCTATTATCTGTTGAAGTAGGGCCACAGACTTGATGTTTGGACACCATATGGGGGGCGGACGAGGTTTCGGAGTAGTTTGCTGGTCGGTCAATACTGGGGCTTCTGGAGCTACAGGTGATTCGCTGTAGTCTTCATCTTCTTCTACGAGCAGTGAAAATCGATTTTCTGATATTAATGCTGCATTGCTGGTGCTTGGTTCGTCGAAGATGAGCCTTTTCTTGATGGTTTTTGGTGAATTTGGCTGTTTACGTTTCGTGTTTTTGTTGTTAGTGATGCCTTGCACGGAGGCGATATCTATTTTTGAGTTTATTGGCATGATGGAGGCTTGCCTATTTGCCATCACAACGTTAAGCTGGGCTTGCATTTCTGCATTTACCTTTACAGCTGTAGCGAGGTTATTGACATTAGATGTCATCGCGGATTGTGCTTTTGAGTGCAGGCGCACTCGCGCCAAGCGACGAAATTTCGTAAATTGCAATTAAAGCAATTGAGTTACGCGGAAGCAAGCGATAAGAAAACGCTGCGTGTGCGGTTTTTGTTGCTGTTGCGTTGAAGAATGCACCGCAAAGTTCTATTTTTAGAACTCTGCAGCAGTAGAGCTTAAGCGAAGGCTGTTCGAATTCACGTCTTTACAGGTCGAACGACTGATCGCGATTGATGAATGTGTATTTTGTTTTTTTCGTCTCTGCCAGCATAGTTATTGTTGCTGTTGGTTTTGCAGCTTTCGCGACTTTGCAGCCGCCGCACGCAGACAGCGACGGCGGCTGCGACTGCGACTTTCTGTTTGTTTGGTGAAACTTTTTTAAGGTCGGCATCGGCATAATAATAAAAAAAAAACACAAATACACACTTACACACACACGCATAGCACTCATAACTAATACAACGCGCTTTGTATATTTTGGAAGACTTAAAGAGAGCAGTGGTAAATGCTTCTTATACGCCACTGCAGTCTTAACAGTTGAAGTGCTGTTAATGTCAAAGTGAAACAAAACAACAAATGCGATTATTTTTCTTCTGAAGTATGCGATATGTTAACATGCAGATAGACATTATACTTATAGTTAAAGCGTAATGTACGTGGCAGCGCGATACGAACTTTCACTAATGACTCTTGGTGAACTCTGTACACATGCATTCGTTCACACGCACTCACTCACACACACAGGCACGTGCTCTTTCCATACGTGCTAAAATGTGATATATAATCAAATCAGATTTATTTAGATTTAGCAGCTGTTATCGTTGACATGCTTGCACTGTTATGGTTTGCCAAATTCTAATTAGATAGTATATAGCAGAAATCGTGTCTAGAATCTAATCCGGGATACTTTGCATAAACGTGCTGTTATATGCCAATTAGAGACGTTGTGACAGAAATCAGTTGTAGAATCTAATAACAGACAAGTATATTTTGTATAGGCGAATTGAAAGCACCGCTGAATTGCAATCAGAATTGTATGTACAATGTGTTACACGCATAAGCTTGGGTACACTCTTCAATCAGATGCTGTCACATCTTAGTAATCGGGCTCCAACTAGATTATTTGGCTTCTTTGTTCACTTTTTAGCCATTCCAACAAGAACTTTGGTCTGTTGCCATCTAACTGAGAAATTGGAACGTGCGTTAGCTTTTATGTTAATATTTATATTCATTATTTGTTTATTTTTTGTGGTCATGCCCAGTGTGACAATCGTCAGGGCTTATCAGTTGCTTCTCCACTGATAACATTATTAGGCAATCCGTATTTTAAATACTGTTGAGTAGAACACTTCAGCACTTACCTGTCCTTCACTCTTCTTCGCTCTCTTTCTCTCACTCACTCTCCCATTCTCTCTGCGCCTTAATGTGGGGTGGATTGTATTTTGATCGTCAGAGCGTAACCAGACTATTTAACGTACTTTTGTATATGTGTGAGTGCGAGTGCCTGTGTGTGTGTGCCACAAAAAATGCCTGTCTGCAATTACACATACTCTCTCACACACACATGCAGGCATATGTATACATAGAGACGCCTCAAACTGTGCAATTAGCTTATGACGCATTTTTACCTGACCAAAGACTTACATTACCTACACAATTGTTTTATTTTAATCGAAAACTAATTAAATACAAATAAATACATATAGGAACTCAGCCGATTTAGAATCAAGCTAAATATATATTTTTTTATTTTTAGATAAGCAGAACAATAGTTTTTTTTTAATAATCTAAGTACTTAAAAAAATTAATTCTTATGGCTAATATTTTTTCCATTCAAACTTTTTTTAAAATTAAAATATCGAAATAATGATAACATTTTATACCTATTTTGACACGGCTAAGTGATGGTCTTCACCTTTCATTTGGCCCACATATTGCTATGGCCCAAAGCGCCGTATAAGCAATGAAAGTAAATTTTTTCAATGAAAACAAATCCGAAAATCGAACAAGCCAAACTAAGCAAAACACATTTATTATTATTTGCATAACAAAACGCAATGTTCGTTCTGATTGGAAACTAACTACAACAACAACAATAACAACAACAACAATTATTAAAAGTGAAATTGTGCGTTGGCCTTTTTTGCATATCAAGAGATTTTCTATTGTGGCTTTGGCTTTGTTGTCTTTCGATTTTTTTTCTTCTGCTTCTTCTTCTTTTGTTAAGGTTTTGACTTTTGGTTTCCCCTTAAAAAATCAACAATAACAAATTTGTCGCCAAAAAAGAAATGAGGAAATGAACAGAGACGTTTCTACTGACGAAGAAGCAGCAGCAGCAGCAGACTGCGACAACTGTGTAAATTCTTTCAATTTACCGTAAACTTCACCTTAATTTCCAACTCTTCTACTTGTTTTTTTTTTAAAGCCGGTTTAAAGCGCCTGCAGCAACTTGTTGCTGTTTGATTGTTGTTTTTTTTTTTTTATTGTTATTGCTCTTTTGTTCTCTTCTCTTATCTTATCTGATTTTCTCTCTTCTACTTGCAGAGTTAAACGGGCTTTGCATTTGAATGCCAGAGAGAGCCAGGAGCAGTAAATGAAGGACGACGAATATGGTGATTGTAACACGTGTAAGTAAAGATCAAAGAGTAAATTGTAAGAGAGAGTGTGGACATATATCAACTCTCTCTTTGGCTAGCAAACGGAAGTGCACACACACAAGCATGCGCGAACATACACATGCAAAGAAGTGTATGCCCTATAACCATTAAAAGAAAAGTGTAAAACGGAGATGATGTAGATATGCAAATGAATGTTTAAGTAGGGTTTCGATGTAAGAGAATTGGTATATATAGAGAGTTATATATAAATGTGTGTAACATCTGATATATATACAGCTCTGCAGTCAATTTAAATTTGACTCCAACTTTCTGTCGGAACTAGATTCTATAGAGCTTATACAATTGCGGGGTATCTGCTGCATCAATAATAAGACGGCGTCAAAAGTGTACGATATAGTTAGACAGTTGAATACATAAATATACAAATATATATATATATGTTAAATTAATCTTGATCTTCAAGTAATTTGCTTATATTCATTTGGAACTACACAGCGTTCATATAATACAGGGTATTTACTACTTTCATACCTTTAGTTGCATTTCAACTAGTTTATTTCGCTTTATAGTTGTAAACGTGAATAGCTCCCATGCCTCGTATATCTATCAAGTCTGTCCCTGACTACGTTTATTTAGTTTTTTATGTTACGCTCAAGTGATTCTTGAAAAAAGAAGGTTTTATGTGGCCCCGCCATGGCAACCCTCCGACTGGAATTGTAAACGTTTGCTTTTTGTTTACAGGGTGACTACATCTGGATAGAACCCGCATCGGGACGGGAATTCGATGTGGCCATTGGAGCACGTGTCATCTCCGCGGAGGGTCGTCGCATTCAGGTGCGTGACGATGATGGCGATGAGGTGTGGCTGGCGCCGGAGCGTCGCATCAAGGCGATGCATGCCTCATCCGTGCAGGGTGTCGAGGACATGATATCCCTTGGTGATCTGCACGAGGCGGGCATATTACGTAATCTGCTCATACGCTACAAAGAGAACCTAATATATGTGTGTATATAAAAAGGAATTTCACTCAATATTATTATCATATTAATCTGGATATATTCATTGCAGACATACACCGGTTCCATTTTGGTTGCGGTCAATCCATATCAGATATTGCCCATCTATACGGGCGACCAGATCAAGCTGTATAAAGAGCGCAAAATCGGCGAATTGCCGCCGCACATTTTCGCAATTGGCGATAATGCGTACGCGCATATGAAACGCTATCGCCAGGACCAATGCATTGTCATATCTGGCGAATCGGGTGCTGGCAAAACGGAGAGCACAAAATTGATCTTACAATATTTGGCAGCGATCAGTGGCAAGCACTCGTGGATCGAGCAACAAATACTGGAGGCTAATCCCATTTTGGAGGCCTTTGGCAATGCCAAAACGATACGCAACGATAATTCCTCAAGGTAAATAAAGTAGCTTACTGAAAGCAATTGTCTTAATTACTCTTTTGTTTTGTTTTGTTTCGTTTGCTTTAGGTTTGGCAAATACATAGACATCCATTTTAGTGCTAATGGGGTTATCGAGGGCGCCAAGATCGAGCAGTATCTGTTGGAGAAGTCGCGCATTGTGTCGCAAAATCATAGTGAACGCAACTATCACGTCTTCTATTGCATATTGGCGGGTCTTTCAGCTGATGAGAAGAGTCGTCTGGAGCTGGGCGCGGCAGCCGATTACAAGTGAGTCATCTGAAAGTCATCTTTGATGTATTTGAAATGTATATAGATTAGAATGTACTCAATTGAATTAAGCCAACTACACTTATTTATCTGTCCAGAATATAGTTGTATTCATGAAAATACTAGTGCTGCACTATTCAAAACATCCGTCCAAAAATAAGAAAATAACCACCTTTTGTATAGAACAGAATGTAAATAAGAGAATCTCGAAAAAATACTGTTACTTCCGATCATAATTTAGTTGACGATTTCCGAGAGATGAATTTAAAGTCGATCGTTCATAAAAATAGTAGTGCTGCATGTAAGAAGTTAAAAAAAAAAATGTTAAAATAAAATAATAAAATAATAACAAATATTTTAAGATAAATATGCGTTTTAAATTGATTTCAAGTCTAAAGGTTGTTGTCGCACTATTATTTTAATGATGATTGATAATGATTTATGAAATGATTGCCATTGTTATCTTTGTAATATCATTAAAAAGGATCTTATATCTGTAGATCTTCTATATGTAGTTAGATTTTCTAAACATATTTTAATCATCTGTTTCTATCCCGTCAGATATTTGACTGGCGGCAACAGCATTACGTGCGAAGGTCGCGATGATGCAGCCGAATTTTCGGACATACGATCAGCGATGAAGGTTCTGTTATTTTCGGATCAGGAAATATGGGAGATAATCAAGCTGTTGGCCGCCCTATTGCATTGCGGCAATATTAAGTATAAAGCCACCGTTGTCGACAATTTGGATGCTACGGAAATACCCGAACATATCAATGTGGAACGAGTGGCCGGTCTGTTGGGCCTGCCCATACAGCCATTGATTGATGCTCTTACGCGGCGAACGCTATTCGCTCACGGCGAAACGGTTGTCTCGACCCTCTCCCGGGATCAGTCGGTGGATGTGCGCGATGCGTTCGTCAAGGGCATCTATGGGCGTTTGTTTGTGCATATTGTGCGGAAAATAAATACGGCCATATTTAAGCCGAAGGCAACGTCACGCAATGCCATCGGCGTTTTGGATATATTCGGCTTTGAGAACTTTGATCAGAATAGCTTTGAGCAGTTCTGCATTAATTATGCCAACGAGAATCTACAGCAATTCTTTGTGCAGCACATCTTCAAATTGGAGCAAGAGGAATATAATCATGAGGCTATCAATTGGCAACACATTGAATTTGTGGACAATCAGGATGCGCTCGATTTGATAGCCATTAAACAGTTAAATATTATGGCATTGATAGACGAGGAGGCACGCTTTCCGAAGGGCACCGATCAGACAATGCTCGCCAAGCTTCACAAAACGCACGGCGCGCACAAGAACTATTTGAAACCGAAGTCGGATATCAATACGAGTTTCGGTCTCAATCATTTCGCTGGCATCGTCTTCTATGATACTCGCGGATTTCTGGACAAGAATCGCGACACCTTTAGCCCGGATCTGTTGCATTTGGTTAGCCAAAGTGCAAATAAGTTCTTGCGTCAAATCTTTTCGCAGGACATCGAGATGGGCGCCGAGACGCGCAAGCGCACACCCACACTGTCCACACAATTCCGCAAGAGTTTGGATGCTCTGATGAAGACATTGAGCAGCTGCCAGCCGTTCTTTATACGCTGCATCAAGCCAAATGAGTTGAAGAAGCCCATGATGTTCGACCGTGGCCTATGTTGTCGCCAGTTGCGCTATTCGGGCATGATGGAAACTATAAGAATACGACGCGCCGGCTATCCCATACGACATGGCTTTCGCGAATTTGTTGAACGCTATCGTTTTCTTATAGCCGGCGTGCCGCCTGCTCATCGCACCGATTGCTTGGCGGCGACATCCAGAATTTGTGCCATGGTCTTGGGCAAATCCGATTATCAATTGGGACACACAAAGGTATTCTTAAAGGATGCGCACGATCTGTTTCTCGAACAGGAACGCGATCGTGTGCTCACACGCAAGATACTAATACTGCAGCGCAGTATACGCGGCTGGGTCTATAGGCGTCGCTTTTTGCGACTGCGTGCTGCGGCGATTAGCGTTCAGCGTGTCTGGAAGGGTTATGCGCAGCGCAAACGATACCGGAGCATGCGTGTGGGCTATATGCGCCTGCAGGCGCTGATACGTTCGCGTGTCCTCTCGCATCGTTTCCGTCATCTGCGTGGACATATTGTTGGACTGCAGGCGCATGCTCGTGGCTATTTGGTGCGACGTGAATATGGAAATAAAATGTGGGCGGTTATTAAGATACAATCGCATGTGCGACGGATGATTGCTGTGCGTCGCTATCGCAAGCTGCGGCTGGAGCATAAGCAATTTGCTGAAGTGTTGCAGCTGCGTAAATTGGAGGAGCAGGAGCTGTTGCATCGGGGCAATAAGAATGCTCGTGAAATAGCCGAACAACATTATCGGGATCGTTTGCATGAGCTGGAACGGCGTGAGATACAGGAGCAACTGGAGGATCGCCGACGGGTCGAGGTCAAAATGAATATTATCAATGATGCGGCCCGAAAGCAAGAGGAGCCTGTCGACGATGGCAAATTGGTGGAGGCCATGTTCGATTTTTTGCCCGATTCAAGCAGCGATGCACCCACACCGCATGGCGGCCGCGAGACGTCAGTATTCAATGATCTACCGCATGCGCAGACCATTAATCAGGAGGACATCATTACACCAATGCACATCTCTGAGGATGAAGAGGACTTGTCGGAATATAAATTTCAGAAATTTGCAGCCACCTACTTCCAGGGCAATGTGAATCATCAGTATGCCAAGAAGGCACTGAAGCATCCACTGTTGCCGCTGCACACGCAGGGCGATCAATTGGCTGCGCAAGCTTTGTGGATAACCATACTGCGTTTCACTGGCGATATGCAGGAGCCCAAATATCATACCATGGATCGCATGGACACCACATCGGTCATGTCCAAGGTGACGGCCACGCTCGGACGAAACTTTATTCGCAGCAAGGTGAGTGGGAGTGAAGCAGAGCTTTAATTCTTATTAATACATTGTTAATTTGATCGGTAGGAATTCCAGGAAGCTCAATTGATGGGCCTCGATCCGGAGGCATTTCTTAAACAAAAACCGCGCTCGATACGCCACAAGCTCGTTTCGTTGACGTTGAAACGCAAGAATAAATTGGGGGAGGATGTGCGTCGACGCTTGCAGGATGATGAATATACAGCCGATAGTTATCAATCGTGGCTGCAATCGCGTCCCACATCGAATCTGGAGAAGCTTCACTTCATCATTGGCCATGGAATACTGCGTGCAGAGTTGCGCGATGAAATCTATTGCCAGATATGCAAGCAATTGACCAATAATCCATTGAAGTCTTCGCATGCACGCGGCTGGATATTGTTGTCGTTATGCGTCGGCTGCTTCGCACCGTCCGAGAAGTTTGTCAACTATTTGCGGGCGTTCATTAGGGAAGGGCCGCCCGGCTATGCGCCGTATTGTGAAGAGCGTTTGAAGCGAACATTTAACAATGGCACCAGAAATCAGCCGCCATCATGGCTGGAATTGCAGGCAACCAAATCGAAGAAGCCCATCATGCTGCCAATCACGTTTATGGATGGCAATACGAAAACTTTGCTAGCAGATTCGGCAACAACAGCTCGTGAGCTATGCAATCAGCTGTCGGAAAAGATAGCTCTCAAGGATCAGTTTGGTTTCTCCCTCTATATTGCGCTGTTCGATAAGGTCAGTTCGTTGGGTAGCGGCGGCGATCATGTTATGGACGCCATATCACAATGCGAACAATATGCCAAAGAGCAGGGTGCCCAGGAGCGGAATGCACCGTGGCGTCTATTCTTTCGCAAGGAGATCTTTGCACCGTGGCATGAGCCAACCAACGATCAGGTAGCCACAAATCTCATCTATCAGCAGGTGGTGCGCGGTGTTAAGTTTGGCGAGTATCGTTGCGACAAAGAGGAAGATCTGGCCATGATAGCTGCCCAGCAGTACTTCATCGAATATGGCACTGATATGTCCATGGAGCGACTATTCACGCTGCTGCCCAATTTCATACCCGACTTTTGTCTCAGCGGCGTGGACAAGGCCATCGAACGTTGGGCGGCGCTTGTGTTGCAGGCCTACAAAAAATCCTACTATGTTAAGGATAAGATAGCATCGCTCAAGATCAAGGAAGATATCGTTAGCTATGCTAAATACAAATGGCCGTTACTTTTCTCACGTTTCTACGAAGCTTATCGCAATTCCGGACCAAATTTACCCAAAAACGATGTTATCATAGCTGTCAATTGGACGGGCGTCTATGTTGTCGATGATCAGGAGCAGGTGCTGCTCGAGCTAAGCTTTCCAGAGATCACAGCTGTGGCCAGCCAAAAGACCAACAAGGTATTCACACAGACCTTTAGCTTGTCAACTGTGCGCGGCGAGGAGTTCACATTCCAGAGTCCCAATGCTGAGGATATACGCGACCTTGTCGTCTACTTTTTGGATGGTCTCAAGAAGCGGTGAGTAAAGAGCGCAGGACACAGCTCTTCGTTATCAATTCCATTTTAAAAAAAAATGATTTTTCATGTCTTTTACAGTTCGAAATATGTGATCGCGCTGCAGGATTACCGTGCACCTTCGGATAGCACCAGTTTTTTGTCGTTTTTCAAAGGTGATCTGATCATCCTGGAGGATGAGTCGTGCGGTGAATCGGTGTTGAACAATGGCTGGTGCATTGGACGTTGCGATCGGACGCAGGAACGCGGCGATTTTCCAGCCGAAACGGTGTATGTGCTGCCAACGCTGAGTAAACCGCCGCAGGACATATTGGCCTTGTTTAACATCGAGGAGGCGCATCATGGCCGACGTTTAAGTATGGTATCGAATGGTGGCGTGGTGGAGCCACGCGATCGTCCGCACACGCTCATGGAATATGCAATGGATCATTTCCGTTTGCCACCCAAGCGTACAATGTCGAAAACATTGACGCTCAGCTCTAAACGCAGCGAGGAGCTCTGGCGCTATGCGAGGGATCCGATTAAGGCGCCGCTGTTACGCAAACTGCAGAGCAAGGAGGAACTGGTCGAGGAGGCATGCTTCGCCTTTGCTGCCATACTCAAATACATGGGCGATTTGCCATCGAAAAGGCCGCGCATGGGCAACGAAATAACCGATCATATATTCGATGGTCCGCTCAAGCATGAGATATTACGCGACGAAATCTATTGCCAGCTGATGAAGCAGCTAACGGATAATCGCAATCGCATGTCTGAGGAGCGTGGCTGGGAGTTGATGTGGCTGGCAACTGGTCTCTTTGCTTGCTCGCAGGGTTTGCTCAAGGAGCTATTGCTGTTTTTGCGCACACGCCGTCATCCCATCTCACAGGACTCGATGCATCGATTGCAGAAAACCATACGCCATGGACAGCGGAAATATCCGCCGCATCAGGTGGAAGTGGAGGCCATACAGCATAAGACAACGCAAATCTTTCACAAGGTCTATTTCCCGGACGACACCGATGAGGCGTTCGAAGTCGACTCATCCACGCGCGCCAAGGACTTTTGCAGCAATATCTCGCAACGCTTATCGTTGCGCACAAGCGAAGGCTTCTCACTGTTCGTTAAAATTGCCGACAAGGTGATTTCAGTGCCAGAGGGAGATTTCTTTTTCGATTTTGTACGCCATCTGACCGACTGGATAAAGAAGGCGCGACCGATACGCGATGGCGCCAATCCACAGTTCACCTATCAGGTGTTTTTCATGAAGAAATTGTGGACGAACACGGTGCCAGGCAAGGATCGCAATGCCGATCTAATCTTTCACTATCACCAGGAGCTGCCGAAACTTTTGCGTGGGTATCATAAATGCTCACGCGAGGAGGCCTCCAAGCTAGCCGCACTTGTATTCCGTGTTCGCTTCGGTGAAAACAAACAGGAGCTGCAGGCCATACCGTAAGTGCTGCCCCTTATCCATTATACGTTATGCAGGCGTATTCAAAATTGAAAATCGATCATTCCAGGCAAATGCTACGCGAGTTGATACCCTCTGACATTATGAAGATGCAGAGTACTAGCGAATGGAAACGTTCCATTGTTGCCTCGTACAATCAGGATGGGGGCATGAGCTCCGAGGATGCCAAAGTTGCATTCCTAAAGATCGTCTACAGGTGAGCTAATTAATATGTTGAACTTTATCTTATATATATAAATATATATGTATTTAGATGGCCCACCTTTGGCTCTGCATTCTTTGAGGTAAAGCAAACCACCGAGCCAAACTATCCCGAAATGTTGCTCATTGCCATTAACAAGCACGGCGTGAGTCTCATACATCCAGTAACAAAGGTAAGAGATTACAGTCTCACTCAGATCAATGACGGCAAATCGAAGTGATTGATTGATGTATTTTGCGGTTTGATTGACTATTTAACAAGATTTGCATTTAAATAATTAATTAATTTATAATTTGTAAATCAATTTGATGGTGTGCTGTACAAAATTGTAATATCAATTGTTATTATAAATTTATTATGTTATATATTTAATACTTTCGCAGGATATACTGGTCACACATCCATTTACACGCATCTCGAACTGGTCATCGGGCAATACATATTTCCATATGACAATTGGGAATTTGGTTCGTGGATCGAAATTGCTTTGCGAGACTTCGCTGGGCTATAAGATGGACGATCTGTTAACTTCATATATATCTTTGATGCTGACCAATATGAACAAGAATCGAACTATACGAGCCAACTAGTAAAGATATATTTAAAAAACGAAAACAAAAAACACACACACAAACATATATTTATAATAATTATAAATTATAAATGCAATAATTGATATAACTAGAAATTATAGTTAATTACCTATCGTGCATGCCCACTCCTTAATACACATTCGATTTTCTCTTTTGGCTACTTTAGCTAATAATTTTTATACCAAAACCTGTTTTATATTATTGTAATGCATTTCTTTTGTAAAAATATGCAAACTCTTGTTTTTAGTATCCTATGCTACCACATTCCGTTTATTTAAATTATTAATTAAACATGTCAAATAGAACGTCTTGCAAATTCTCTTTATAGATAAGCTATTGTATCTATACATTTTGCACTCTATCAAACTTTATGTATATCTCAACTGAATATCTGTACTGATGACGTTTTGTATCAAATACATAGAAATGTTCAATTATTTAATAAATTATATAAATATACATACATATAAATATTAAACTTCAAATCAAAAATATAAACAAAAAATTTATATTAGCTCAAGCTGTTCTTTTGATTAAACTATAAAAACATGGAACAGTATCAAGTGAAATATTTTTGGCTGCCGGTCGGTTTTCTGGATTGTGGTGCCAACAGTTCTCAATCAGCGTTTTAAGCTCATTGCAGTTCGGCATAAGATCATCTAATGGTGGTCGGTTACCTTTGGACGCACAGAACATAATTGTTTCATTGCGTTGATTCTTCAAGTGATGAAATGGCTTTCTGCGCGCCATCACCTCCCAGAGAACAATCCCAAAGCTATAAATGTCGCACTTCTCCGTATACTTTTCTCCACTCAGAACCTGTGGGTATTAAGTTATTAAAATTTGATTTTCATGCAATACTTTGATTAACTCAAACCAACCTCTGGGGCCATATAAGCTACAGTGCCAATCGCACTCGTCATCAGAGTTCTCAGATCCGTCGCAGTGCCGAAATCAGCAATTTTCAATATTCTGTTATTGTCGGTTAATAGAAGATTTTGAGTCTTTAGGTCACGATGAAGCATCGGTTTCGGTGTCATGGAGTGCAAGTGCTGAATACCCTATAAATGGAAGTAGAGGATATTTGACATTTGATAAATGAATCAGACTCAACCTGAACACACTGAATCATCCAGTCTAGAGCTCTGGCCATTGTATACTCCTTTTGTTCGTCTCCGTGCAAGTAGTTATAGAGGGATCCACACTCTGCATAATCCATGACTAAGTATGCGAAGTTTTCGTGAGAACAACTACCATATAATTTTACAATATTCTCGTGGTTAGTGAGGGACAGCTGGTTCACTTCTTTTTCGAAAGCTTTCAATGCTGTATCCTTATTTTCGGCTTCAATTATTTTGATTTTTTTTACAGCGACATCATTTTTAAGCCAATCTGCTCGATAGACTATGCCAAAGCTGCCCCTTCCAATGCTCTGCGTGATTAATGAATGATTATAATTACTTTTTCATATTAAAAAAGAGAGCCTGAAGCTCGATTGAGGGAGAGATACGTATTTTAATGATCTTTTGATTTCCTTATTTTCCATTCACGTTTGTTTGAATTTTACCTCCATGAAATTTATGTCCGAATAGTGTACAAATCCGTAAGGTTTCATCATAGTGGAGTTGTCAGTGCTTAATAATCTATATATTCAAGAAATTACTTTATATTATTTGAAAAACATCTGGATTAAGCAAAATGTCGTTCTTACAGTTGGCTTTGAAGATCTAACACCAAAATGCCGTGCTTCGGACGCTTATGCTCATGTGGATGCAAGCATTTCCTAATCAAATTTTCTATGTACTGTAGCTTCAGCTCTTCTATGTCTGGCATAAGCACACGGATTCCTAAAGCTGTTTAAATATTAAAAAAGTTTCTGATCGAGCGATCAATTCTTACCTATGTGGTACCGTAAATCATCTTTTTCTATTGGATATAAATTATAATAAGGTTTTTTGCGTGCGAAAACCTCATACAGGATAATTCCAAAGTTGTAAACTTCGCTTGCGTCAGTGAAAATTTCTGTTTCAAAAACCTTAGAATTGTAAATGCATGTATTACATATGTTTTAGAGCTGTATGTAAAATGCACTGACCTCCGGGGCTATATAGACTAAATCGTATGTAGTTTTAGCGAAGTTTAAGAAACTTCTAGCGTCAACATTGAAGAAATTATCCCTAATCTTCAATCTCTTGAAATTGTTAAACAAGATCATATTATGCGGAGTTAGGATGTAGGTATGAAACGTATGCCGTATGTTCCTTCTTGTGTTAAGAAAACAAATGGCCTATAAGTGAATTTGGAAATGAAAAGAAGTTGAAAAATATGTATAATATGACGAATCTGTGAATATACCTCGGCAGCATCCAACATCAATTTAATAAGGTTATTTACTGAAAACTTGCTCCGCCCTCCGCCATGCACATAATCGTGCAAAGACCCATCATCTGAGTAATCTGATATTAAGTAAATGCCTTCCTTACCTAATGAGTAGCCATATAAATTTACAAGGAATGCACTATTTATCCTTATATTCTTATTAAGTTTCATTTTAAAAGACAATGTTGGAGTCCATTGATCAGTCGAAAACTTCAATTTAGTTATAGTTTTTTCCATATTAAGCCACGTTGCTCTTTGGGAAACACTAAAGCAATCTTCACCGATTTTCTGTGGATGAAAATATGAATACCAAAATCTCAATTAAACAAATTTGGTAAAGGAAATGAAGACTAAGTCTTCACTCAAAACAGAGCTTCTGTGCAGCTGCCTCTTTCATCAGTCAGTAAGTTGGAGTATATAGATCTTTAATACAACCTTGCCCATATCAATTATATCCATATCTACATATAATCCTAAGTATTCCGGTATTAACTGATCAAGGCACTCTTCTTTTTCGCTGTAATAAAACATTTGATTTAATTGATTATTGTATTTGTTATTATCTTCAATTGCTAATATTCCACTTACAGGATTCCGCTGAGTGTAGATATAACCATTTGAATAGTTGGTCTCTCATCTGGATTTGTGTTCCAACAGTTCCTCATTAAACTCTTCAACTGGCTGTCGATTTTTATTGTTATTTCATCCATGGACGGTCGTTCTCCTAAGTAAATCGTATTTATTGCAATGTAGCATATTTTATTATCAATTTGTGTACCTCTCAAAACTGCCTCAACGATCTCTGTATATGTGTAGTTAGTGTGATGAAAGAGCTGTTTACGAGCTAATACTTCCCAAATGATAATTCCAATGCTGAACACATCACTCTGTCCCATTGCATTTTTCTCTCCATAAAATTCCTCCGGAGAGAAATAATTGGCTGCCTTTTTATGGTCTATCAATTTATCCGGAAGTATTGCAATCTTCACACTTTTGAAGCCAGAGTACGAAAATTTAGTACCGAAGTATATTAATTGTGGACATAGCTTGAGAAATGTCAGTTGCGGATGACGTAAGTAAATATACTCAAGACCCTAAAAGTGCGTGTAGTGATAAATGAATTAGATAAGCAAAATGAACTGTTAAATACCAATGCTGCCTCACGCATCCAGTTGAGGGCATTTTTCAACTTATATGTCCCTTGACATTGCTCATGCAAGAAGCTGTGTAGTGATTCAAAGCCCGTATATTCCATTAGGAAACACTTGTTGCTGATTCCATAGAGTTTGATAATGTTATCATGTTCGAGACTCCCAAATGTTGATGAACAAATTGGAAAATTAGTAGATATTTTATAGGCAGCAATCAGTTGATTGTCAAATTTACCGATATCGACCTCTCCGAAGACACCGTAGCTTAATTTGACTGTCTGCAAGATGGACTAGACAATTGAAATCATTTTGACGGTATTCTTATACTTACCTTTCCCAGGTGAATATCTGTTACATTAATGTTATCAGCCATCATTCTCTGTTCTATTAGTTATTCAATAATACGGAGCACATAAATAAAGAACACCTTTTCGTATGAAAAACTACTATGAACTAAGCAAAAGCTTATCGCAGAACCGATAATGTTGGATTTGTACTGCTTCATAAATGCATCATGTGTTTATTCGATAACAATAAAACGGTAAAAGTTATCGATATTGGAACTGATAACTGATAGAAATGTACATACTTCTAACTAACGCGCAGAATAAGTTGATTTTCATTACACCCTGATCCCATTGAAAATGGGAAATCAGGGTATAATGGTTTTGTGCAAATACATGTAACAGGCAGAAGGAGGCGTGGCGGACCCCATAAAGTATATATATTCTTGATCAGGATGACAAGCCGAGTCGATTGAGCCCTGTCCGTCTGTCCGTCCGTCTGTCTGTCTGTCCGTCTGTCCGTATGTGTGAACGCGTTGATCTCAGCATCTATAAGAGCTAGAGGCTTGAAATTTTTTTTGTAGGTCCGTGTATAGCAATATTAATAACCGCAAATAGGACTGGGATCAGCGACTAGAGCTTTCTTACTTGTTTCTATTAAATCTATTTAAAAAGAAATATCAACACATGGAATAATACTAAGTTGAATTTGTTTGATTACGGGCCGCTCCTCCGGTTCCTGATGCCAACAGTTTACAATCAGAGTTTTTAATTCCTCGCAATTCGGTATTAAAGCACCTACTAATGGACGTTCACCTTTAAATGTTTGCATTATCAATGCCGGTGTACTTCGATTCTTCAAGTGATGAAATGGCTTTCTGCGCGCCATCACCTCCCAGAGAACAATCCCAAAGCTATAAATGTCGCACTTCTCCGTATAGTTTTTTCCTATCAGAACCTGTGGGTATTAAGTTATTAAAATTTGATTTTCATGCAATACTTTGATTAACTCAAACCAACCTCTGGGGCCATATAAGCTACAGTGCCAATCTCACTCGTCATCAGAGTTCTCAGATCCGTCGCAGTGCCGAAATCAGCAATTTTCAATATTCTGTTATTGTCGGTTAGTAGAAGATTTGGAGTCTTTAGGTCACGATGAAGCATCGGTTTCGGTGTCATGGAGTGCAAGTGCTGAATACCCTATAAATGGAAGTAGAGGATATTTGACATTTGATAAATGAATCAGACTCAACCTGAACACACTGAATCATCCAGTCTAGAGCTCTGGCCATTGTATACTCCTTTTGTTCGTCTCCGTGCAAGTAGTTATAGAGGGATCCACACTCTGCATAATCCATGACTAAGTATGCGCAGTTTTCGTGAAAACAACTACCATATAATTTTACAATATTCTGATTGTTAGTACGGGCCAGCTGTTTGATCTCCTGTTCGAAATTTGTCGTTGCTATGCTTTTGCATTCTTTGACAGCGACAACCATTTCACACCATTTCGCTCTATAGACTAGGCCGAAACTGCCACTGCCAATGGTCTATATAGTTAGGGAATAATCATAATTAGTTGTGCATATAAAAAGAGATAGTCGAAATGAAAAAATTAAGAGTGCTTTGGTCGGGACTGACCGACTAGGAGAGACCTTGAACATTATACAAAGCTTTATGGGGTCTGCCACGCCTCCTGTCTGTCTGCTACATACATTAAAACTTTTATACCCAGAACTCGCATTTTAAATAACTTCAGACGGACGGACGAACAGACAGACATGGATAGGCTGATGCTCACACATCCATTGGGTTTAGAGTATTAATAATTATAATAATTACTGTGAATACATATAACTGTGGTGGCGTTCAGTTGTGTAATAATCTTTATTCGTCTGAGCAAGAGTTCTTATACCCCGGCTCATACGTATTTCATCTCTTAGCCTAAGTACATAATGTAATGAGAGTGGTGCTACAAGCGGGAGCCACACTATGCTCTCCCGCTGTGTAGCTTCTTATATATAGCTTGTATATACTTATATGCATATAACATAAACATTAGGCAAAGTGCGTACGCTGCATCTCCCACGCTGCGGGTCAGATCACACATAAGTGGCTGATCATATTTCAATTGTTGATCTTTGCTCTCGCCCTGTGTTTATGTGTAGGGACAAATGTCGCCACATGCGTATTATGTATACACTATCATATGTTAGGCATATGACGCATTTATATGTAGCACACTCTACATTGCTTCGGTATTATTAATATGCTATTAAATATACCACATCATGTTCATGCCTGAACAATTACCTCAATCAATTCGATATCCTGATAGTTAACGTCTTCGTAAGATTGTATAAACTTAGTAGCGTTAATTTGTGAGCTAAATAAATAAGACATTAGCTTTAAGTATGAAGCATATTCATGAATAGATCAAGCATCGATCTCACCAGTGGCTATCAAGATAATTAAACCAAAGATCTGGATCTGGACGTTTTAGTTGATCCTGATGCCAACAAGTTTCGATAAATTCTTCTATTGAGTCAAGCTCCAACTTTTTTATATCACTCAAAGCCGGACGCATACCTGTAACTGTATAAATATTACAAGAGTTTCTGATCAGCTGATGAGTTCATACCTTTAATCATTTTCACTAAATTATGTGGATGCACATTGATTAACTCATAGTAAGGCTTCTTCCGAGCGAGCACCTCCCACAAGATAATGCCAAGGCTATATACATCACTCGTCTCGCTATATTGATTTTGTCGAAATACCTGAGTATTTGTGCATGCAAATATATACATATATATATATTATATATTTCGGTGGTATATAATTTACACTAACCTCTGGTGCTATATACGCTATTTCTGCAGTGGAATCTACAACATTTGAAGCTTCAAAAGGACTGCAATAATCACTAATCTTCAATCTCTTGAAGTTGTTAAACAAGATCATATTATACGGCGTTAAGATGTAGTTCAGAAACATATTTGTTTGCCTTTTTCTGTTAAGTAGACAAATGCCCTACAAGTGAATATGGAAACGAGAAGAAATATAAGTATATAAATATCTAATACGACGTATTTTGAAATGTACCTCGGCAGCATCCATCATCCATTTAATTGCGCTATTTACTGAATACTTCCTCTGTTCCCTATCATACATAAAATCGTGCAAAGATCCGCAATCTGAGTAATCTGATATTAAGTAAGTGTCTTCCTTGCCTATTGAGATGCCATATATATTTACAAGGTATTCATTGTTTAACTTAATATTCTTTCTTATTTGCTCTAGAAAGGGTTGATGTTCAGTCCACGCTTGGGTGGAGTCCTTGAATTTTGTAACTGTTTTCTCTTTACCTAGCCACATTGCTTTGTGGGACACACCAAACCGATCTTCCCTGATTTGCTGTGTATTAATAGATAATTAAAATATATTATATATACAAATTCATTATTCGATATCTTAAGCATATGAAAACCAATTAGAGCAAATAAATCTATAAAGAATTTGAGTCCGTTTTGGGCTCTGTTCGGTGTTCGCTGTTCGGTAATGTTACCTTGCAAATCTCGATATCAGCAAAGTCAATAATTGCTCCGGTATTAGCCTTCAATACTTGGTCGAGGTCCGCGTTAATTTCTTCTTTGCTGTAATCAAATAATCATTATAATTTTTAATAGTTTTAATTACTTATGCTCCGCTTACAGAATGCCATCCAGTGTAGATATGAGCTCTTGAATAGTCGGTCTCTCATCTGGATTTGCGTTCCAACAACTTTCAATTAATCTCTTGAAACAGTCATCGATTGATATTTTGATATCGCTTATTGGCGGATGTTCTCCTGAGGAAAGAGTTCTAATTGTTATATAATATAACTACGCATCTCCTTGAGTACCTCTCAAGACTGCCTCAAATATATCGTGCGATGTATACGCCGTGTTATAAAAGAGTTTTTTACGTGTTAATAATTCCCAAATGGTAGTTCCTATGCTGTACATATCACTCCTCTCTGTTAAATCGATTTTTTCCATTATCCTTTCGGTTATCGTCGGTGACAAATTTTGACATTTACTGGGAAGTACAATAACCTTTAAGTAGCGATAGTTGTTCGTTAACATCAAAAATTTTGGTGTCAACCTGTAGTACGTCGTTGTTGCATAAATGCAGGAGTGCAGGTACTTCAGACCCTAAAAAACGTGGAGTGATAGTTGAGTTAGATGAGCAAAATAAGCCGTTAAAATTAACCTTTGCTGCCTGATGCATCCAATCGAGGGCATTTCTCAAAGAATATTCCCTCTGCTCGTCGCCATGCAGAAGTTGTTTCAGTGATCCACAGTCCGCATATTCCAGCATCATAAAACCATCGATAATTTCAGCAAATTTGATAACATTCTTATGATTGATACGAAGTAGCAATTGTACATCGCTCGAATCAATATTATAGGTATTATCCACAACGACGACTGGATTTAGTGGATCCATCGACCATTTGTATATGAAAGCCTCTCCAAAGGCACCGTAGTCTAATAACTGTTAGATTTCTTGTTCAATGTAGACCCTCGCTTTTTTTGTTAGTTATCCGAAACGTACCCCTTCGATCGCCATATTTTGAGATATGCTTGCCAATTCGAATGTCTGATTTTCGTCAATGTGAGTAATCTCCTTCGATACTAGACCAAACCAGCCACAAGTCAACTTTTCAATATGACAAACTAGAATGCACTGAGCAGTTTGCCGATTTCCTAGCCGATGTGCCATTTAGTAATCTTATCAATCAATTGCATAAGTAAAAGGTAGGGTAAACTGGAATTGGCATTATAAGCATATAAAGTATATCGAAATAAATGTCTGGTCTCTTCAAAGCAATACATGCTAAACTCTATGATCGGCTGACCAACGATTTGCTTTAAATTTTGTGGAGAAACGATTCGAAAATTCCATTTAAAACGGAATTCCAGGACAATAAATAAAGTTAGCTAAAGTTAATTCATATTAAAAAGAAATCTGTGCATACAGCATAAATCTCATTCACATATTTGGAAACATATGAAGTATATAAAATAAGACTAGTAAGTAAACATGCTTCGGCAGCATCCATCATTCATCATTTTAGTGCATAGTCCCTATGTTGATTATCAATGATAATGATTATCAATGATAGTTGTGCATAGAACCATATTAGCAGTTTTATGTTATATGTTAATTCTCTATCTATTGAGCTGCCAAATATATTTATTCATTATGTGGCTTAATATTCTTTCTTAGTTTTCTTGGAAAAGATTTTGAATTCATTGATGATTTTGATGTGACACTATTTCGCTGATTTTCTGTAAATTCAAATATAAACATATAAACATATAAACATAAAACATATAAAACTCAATTAAACAAATTTGGCAAAGAAACCAACAAAGACTTTCCTCAAAATGGAGATGTTGTGCAGCTCCCTCATCATATCATATCATCATATCAGGAAATATATAATATAATATAATATAATATAATATATATATATATATATATATATATATATATATATATATATATATATATATATATATATATATATATATATATATATATATATATATATATATATATATATCAATAGTTGATATAGGTCGGTGCATACCTCTAGTGTTGTGTGCTGCAATTAAATAGCTAAATTAATAATTATAATGGTTATTATCTCTGATTGCATATATTCCGATGACAGACTGCCTGCCAGTATAGATATGACTTCCTGAATAGTAGTAATCTTATCTATCTTATCGTAATTTTTAAGAAACCTCGATTGATAAGCAAGTTCGATTGATATTTTCGACGGCTTTTCTGAGGAATTAATAATAATTGTAATATAATATATTCTATTATTATTATCATTTACCTGACAAGACTGCCTCAACTTTATCTTTGTTGATTTAACTTTGAAACACCTTTGCTGCCTGATACGTCCATGTGAGGGCCTCTCATAGCAAATATTCGCTTTGCCTCTCGTCCTGTCAAAGTTTTGCTAAAGAGTCATACATAAATATTTGATAAGCTCAATCAAATCAATAAAATCTTAATTTCTCCTAATAATAATTTTGAATAATTGCATTTGCATCAATTACAACTTTTTCCGATCTCCTAAACTTTTCTGAGCAGAATTTGTAAACTAAGAATTTTATAATTGAATTATATAAATATATATACTATTCTTTATTATGTGTATTTATTTATTTATGTGTTGTTTTTTTTTCTATGATTGCATGCAACCCCATTTTGACTCCCACACAACCGGCTGGCGATTCCCACGCATTGTATGTTTAGAATTTTCACAGCGTGTGAAAACCGGCAGCCGGCTTTAAAGTCAAGACTCTGATTTTCCAAGATAATTAGTGCAGTGGAAGCTCCTGGGAACTTTTTTAAAGACGCCAACCCCAGCACCTGCCGCTGCCCCTGCACCTGCTCGACCACAGCCCAACGACGCAGTCAAATGTCCAACTAGACACAGGGAGCGAGGGAGAGCAAAAATTATGCACTCAAAATGTGAATGTGAATGTGAATGTTCATTAAAAATTCAACTAATTTCGTATTCAGCTTCTTATAAGATGCCGTGCACGGCGTTGGCCTTAAGAAGTTGCAGCTCCAATTACACAGCCTGATGGTGGTGGTTTTTTCTTCTTTCCAACTTGACCTCTTGCTCTTCTCTCTCGTATCTTGCTCATCTTGCACGCAACGACGCGTCGTCAAGTTTGTCGTTTAAGTCTTTCGTTTGCCATCTACAAAAATAGAATTCCCACCAAACTGGGGGTGAGTTGCATTTGCTGACTGCTTCGCTGATTCTGATAAGACTTGTATGTCTCAGTCATAATAATTCAAATTAAAACTAGTAAGTGTGCTTGGGCTAGGTGTTTCTCAGCTTTGAATTGTTAGACTTACATCACAGAAGTAAGTATTAGAGGGATTCTATTATATATATTATATTTTAATATATATCGAAATAAGTTAAGTATAAAAACTGTTAAAAGCCAGAGAAGAAGAAACTAGATAATCTATAAAGTTGTGCCTGACGTTATCAATACACATTCGAACAACTTTATGTCAGCCAATTAACGCTAGCTAGCTTAGGTCTGTGGGGTATTCAATGAAAGCTTCAAGTTCGATGCTGTGATTAGTTTGGCAATCCAAAACGGAAGCGCGATAATTAATGCAAACGGCGATTGTTAATTTGTAAGTCTGTAAAACAACAATAACAGGTAGTCGGGCAAATAATGCATAAATATTAAGCAAAGATAGTTAAGAAGACGAAAAAGCAATAACAAAAACAAAAACAAAAAAGGTTCTCAGCTTATTGTCAACGCCTTTTGGGGCTGTGTGAATATTCTGTTCCTTAGACTTTCAACGCAAACAATGCGGCGTTATATATGCATAGACACACATACAACCAGATACAAAGGTGTATATATAGCATATATATATTTATACATATATATATATATATGGATATATATATTTCTTGACTATGCGTTTTTCGTAATGGCCGCTAAAAATTCAAATCGACCAACCAACCAACTGTAATTAAAGTTGAAGAGGCAGCCCACCGTGGGAAGTGCTGCACTTGTTTTGTTTAAGCCACACACAAAAAAATATTCACACGACATGGCAACATTTTCCCAAGCCGATTTAAATCGGCTATCCGCCTAACTAAACTCGCAGAGGACAAGACGGGGGCGGGGCCTGCGGGTAAATTCTTATAATTCCGTTTCCCTGTCATCATTTTTGCTGCTAAAGCAGAAGAAAAATGTTAAATCATGGCAAATTTTGAACTGATTTTGTTTTTTTTCTTGGTGTTGACTGACATTGTTAATGTTTGTTCTTGTATTTTTATTTAAAGTTAGGGTTTCTCTTAGGCTTACAACTTTCATCATTCAGTTATCTTACAAAATTATATGCTTTGTATATAAATCTATATATATGTGGTCTAGAGCTGGGCTTATGTAGAGCTTAGCTTAAGTGAATTAAGCGTGAACAATTCTTAAGTGTTTGCCATATAAAGATTTATAAATTAAAATGTCGCAAACATTTGACATAAACAATTAGTCAGGCACAGCGCATAGGCCCAGCATATACATCAATCTTCTATATACTATATATATAAATGTATATTTAACTAGAGTTACAGTTACAATTCTTCATGTCAGTGAGCTCTTTCGAGTTATGTACAATTATGTTTTCGTTAGTTTTTAGCATTTATACATACATCTATTGGTACCGGCTAGCACTACAAAAAAATGTAAATATTGGTCAACTTGAAATTGATTTTCATTCGATTTGTTCGTTTTGCATTCAAGGCGATCGCTTTTTCAGTAACAAGAATAAGCAACAGAAATAAATGACAGAGAGATGTGCTGTGTATTCGCTTAATAACTAGATATAAATGTGTGCTAGAAGAGCTTTAAATAACTTGGCATAAATAATGTATATGGAATTGCAAATAATAGAAATACTGCCGCACTCAAGACAAGCCGCTCCCATGGCTATTCCACTGCACTGCTGAGATCGAGGGCAGTGTTTGATGCGTTTGCTGTTGCATGCTCTGCTGTAAACTGGAACCGCTAGCTGGTGAATTACTGCTGTTGTTGTTATTGTTGTTATTATTATTGCTGTTGCTATTGTTATTGTTATTGTTACTGATGCCTGTGATGTTATTGTTATTGTGACGCGTACGCATAACATCCTCAGCCTGATTACAATGCGAACGCGGCCCAGGCTCCGGCGTATAGGTGAATGTTAGACCAGTGGCATAAATGATGCCATCATTGCGCACCAATGATATAGGCACCTGAGTCGGCTGTCGCACCTGCCGAAATAATATATATCCAGTAGTTAATATATATAGCAAATTAGCATACAATTCCATTTGCACTCACCCAAAGCCATTCGCCGCGAAACTGTGAGATTTCAGGCACTACACAGAGAAGCGTTTCCGTGCAGCGATACATGGTCTCCGCTTCGACATCGCCGAACCAGACCTGCAAGTGCGGCGTGAAATTGTCGCCACTCAGTTCCAACATAGCCACATCGCCGCCGCCATTCAAGTTTAGTGAGTTAACAATTGGCACAGGCGTTACCGGAGATCTGAATATATTTAACGAAAAATCAATAGTAAAAACTAATTTTAATATTTAAAAACTTACGCCACTGGACCCATGCCCTCGTAGAATTGATATTCAGCTTTGTCGGTGGATATGATTGTCCAGCAGGCGCCATCGTTGATCATCTCCTTGTTCGGCTCTTTGGGACACGGCGTGGCCTGAAATTGTATGATCTTCTCCTGGGAGAGGCATAGATACATACGATCCGTATCCTTCATATAGAAGGCGCACTTATGCAGTTGCGACACCGGATCATCTGCCTCCAGCAGTGCCATCTGTTTGTCCACTTTGCGTATGATTAGACGCGGCAGGGCCATGCCCGTCACAGAGCAGACCAGCTTAACTGTCGCACCATAGTGGATATAGCCGTCGCGCACTTGAAACTCCTCCGACTCGGACTCATTGTCATCGAGCAGATGTATCGTAAAGGCGCCCCATTGCGTTGACGAGGCGTGAAAATGTCCATTCTCCACGTGCAAATAGCGTGTGGAGACAGTTTGGGAGCGCAGGCGATTGAACAGGGCGACATTGGTGCCGCTGGCTATGCACAGATCGGCATTTTTCAGCGATTGCTTCTTTTTGGACGGCTTCGAGATGACCTTGATGCGCTTCGAATTGAACACGCCAATGTCGTGGCCATTGCCATAGAACATCTTAACAGATAACATGAAATGTTTGCGCTTATCCGAATCGGATATGAACAGCGTCTTGGCCGCACAATACTGTTTGCCATTGAGATCCAGCTGCTGCATATCCTGATCGCTACTGCCAATGCCAATGAACGCGCATAGCTGTGCTCCCTGCTCGCTCTCGCCCTGCTGCAGCATCTCCTCGTAGCGCCGTCGCCAGCCGCTGCCAAACAGATAAATGCACGGTGGAGGGCAAAAGAAACGCTTCTCATTGCCATAGGATTTTGTGCGACCTGTGTGAAAAAATTAAGTTAAATTAAATCAATTAATTACATTAAATAATAATCATAAAAAAATAATTATTATTATAATAATCAGCGCTTGGATTATCGACAGAGACAAATCGTAACAAATTGTAACCGCAGCAATGCAGCTGTTAAATTTGTCGTATAATTAATTTCAATTATTTTATTGTGGCCGCCGTTTGCTTAATTTGGATGCAGTCAACTGTGAAGGATGCGATGCCTGGACGGCGGCCGCTGACGATGTCGACGCCGACGCCGCTTGAAGATCGCCGCGCCAAACCGCAAAAAATGCCCATACTGGAGCACTAATTCGCTGTGGAATTGCAATATTTATATTCTATATAAAGCTGCTCTAAATCTGTTTGTCTAATCTGTGCATGACTTAATTATATCAAAACTATGAAATATATAATACAATAATAAATTGGTTTCATAATTCAATTAAAGCTAGCTAAAAATGTTTTTTAAGCATTTTGTATAATTAATTATTAAATTATTTACCTTTAACAAGCTACTAATACAAAATTCTAATCTAAATTCATTTTTCAAATTATTTCTAATGAACTATAAATTAAATTACTTTTCGATAATTTTGTTACTTTCATATTTTTTTTAATTACTGTAATTTATAAAGCATCACAACGCCTAACAATATATTATATTATTAAATTTTTTAATTTTTAATATAATTTTATAACTGACCAATCAATAGAATTTGATTTTTTGAAACAAATCTATTTTTGAAAATTATTTTTAAGTTAATTAAGTTAATACTTCCACATGTATCATAAATAACTCATTAAAAAATTCAATTTTATAATTTTTTAATTATTCTGCCTTAAGTCTTAAAATCGTCAGTTTTTAATAATGTATTTTGTAACAGTAATATTTTTAATGGAAATTACAGGACTATTTCAATACATATTTTTTATATTTATGCATCAATGAAAATGAGGTTAAACTGAATAACTATTGCTCATATTAATTATGTGTGGTCTATTGATTACATTCCAAAATATTATTAACGATGTACTGCATGCTTATAACTGTTTGCACTTGTGACGTCACGCAATCGCGTTTATCCTCTCACGAAGCGCAACCTATCAGAGTCATGCTCCCTTATTCTTTTTTTTTTTGGTGTTTTATGTTTCTGTTTTGAACCCACCTTGGCGTGCAATATGACGATGACCATGTCGTTGCGCTCGCGCATATATTTCTCCATGGCATCACGCGTCAGCTTCTTTTCCTCAATGTGCGACCGGTATGGACCTGGCACAGCAACCGGCAGCATAGATAGCTGCATTTGTTGTTGTTGCTGTTGTTGTTGTTGTTGTTGTTGTTGATGATGCACTTGTAGCTGCTGTTGCGGCGGCGGCGCACTGCCCAGTCCAAAGTGCGGCATATCCTGGCTGTGGCTGTGCAGCTGACTGTGGTCCACGGTGTTGCTATTGTTGCCGGCTGCTGCTGCGGCTGCGTTCTCGTAGACAATGGCGGGCGGTGCGGCGGCAACGGCGTTTAAATTAAATTGGCTGTAGCTCTTCATTTAAGCACATGCTGTTTAAATAGACTTCAATTTATTTGTATTCCTTGTCGGTTATTAATTTCTTTTTTATTTTGGCAACTTGTTTAACAGTTTGGCACTACTTGCACTTGCACTTGTACTTTGTTTGTGTTTCTATTTTTATATTTTCTTCTCCAAGTAGTTGTATCCTGGCACACAGCACACGCAGCAAGCAGCAGCTGGCGTTTCTCACGGTTTCGCTTTCGATGTTGTTGTTGTGGTTTGTTATTTTTTTGTACTTTAGAATGCCCGCCTGACCATAATTAAAATGTGTAGAGTTAAGAGCGCGAGTACGACTATGACTGAAGCTTGATGCGGCTGGCGGCTGTTTAAACTTGCAACTAAACTGTGGTAACTGATTTATAATAAATAAAAACGAAACCAAACCCCACTAGCAGCAGCTACCAAACAAACTAGGGTTGTTGTTATCATATCGATATCTTTTCCTGTGCGTATATCGATATCTGAAAGAGTATGCGATAGTTTTGCAGAATTATCTATCGGTAGCATAAGTAAGAATTAGGGTAGTTTGTGACGTCAGTTCATTCAAAAATATTGAAGGCTTAAAGAATTTGTCTAATATACAATTACTTCAAGTTTACTTATGTATTCATATTAATTATAAAATGAATATGTAAACTGTATATTTATTTGCGTTAATTCTTAAAAAATATTTAAGAGTATTAAAACCGCAAAACATTTATTCAAATTTAAATGTTAATATTGCGGCAAATTTAAATGCTTTTTTTAATTTACTCTATTTGGTTCTGCTAAGTTAACATCTATGTGAATGCCAAAAATACTATTTCGAACCAATTGGCAGTTTTTAGTCTGTTAACGAAGCAGTTGGCAGTCTGAGTTCGTTGTGTGCGCTTAAAAATTTCATTTGTAATAAAGTCTAGAACCAACTACATAACAATGGAACAATTTAAAGGCCTTCAAAATCCCTATACATATGGACGGATAGCGGTGAACTGGACAAACGCGTACAGACACTGAAAGAAGCCACCGGCGGCGAGGTAGCTGTCGAGAACGTGCATCGTCTGTCGTTTTGTAAGTGCTAACAATATAGGGTGTGAGTCAGCATGTTTATAGCCAATTGCATGCATTTTAGCCTCCTACGCCAATTCGTGTTTCGATCTAATTGTAATTGAATGCGCCCAATTGACCGACAATTACGTAAAATTACTGCACATGCTCAAACCGAGCGGCAAACTGCACTTGTTCGCTTACATCGGACCAGCTGGCAGTTTGTTGCAAGAAATCAAACTGTCTGGCTTCATCAATTGCAGCGAGGATGCGTCGGCTAATACGTTGACAGCTGAGAAGCCTGGCTATGAGACAGGTTCATCGGCTCGGCTATCTTTTGCTAAGAAATCACCTAGCATGAATGTCTGGAAGATAAGCGGCGATGATGAGGAGCTAATCGATGAGGAGGAGTTGCTCGATGAGGAGGACAAACAAAAACCCGATCCAGCTGGAATTACGTTGTCTGCAGCACTACGGGCAAA